>NW_025336045.1:2695880-2978934 GCF_004798865.1 Varanus komodoensis
AGTTCGCTTGATCAGAAAGATGGAAATGCCCAATGTTACTGCTTGTGGTGTCAGTTTTTACTCTAGGATAACATATTGTGGTTGAAAAAAATGGGCCACTGGTGAGTTTTACAGGACCCATTTTGTATGCAGGAGGCCCCAGTTTCAATCCTGAGCATCTCCAAGTTGGCTAGGAAAGGCTCTGCCTTCCTCCTGGAGGGACATCGTCAGCATGACTGAGCTAGACGGATCAATGGTCTGGCTTGCTAGAAGATAGATTTCTCTGTTCTTCATCTAGACCATTGCCCCCTCTGGTCTAGAGCTTTTGTATCTACTCAGCCATTTAAGCCTCCTGAGCATTTTAATGCTGCTGTAGATTCAAGGCGTTGACATGTTTCAGAAACCGGCATCTAGAATCCAGAAGACAGCTGCATCTTAATGATAACACTCTTGAGAAGACAAGTTCTTGTAGTCAAATTAAACATTGCTATTGAGCCTCATTCTTCAGTGCTTTGCACCTTGCTGCTCCATCAATTATTGCTCTTAAAAGAGCATGTGAAATGGATTTTAAAGGGCTGTCACCTGTGTACATCAGTGAAGAATTCCAATTCAGCAGTGTTTTAGTTCCAATTTGTGCACATGTTACACAAAGAGGTCTAAATGACAGAATACATTGCAGTAGAACTTCTATCTGCCAAATGTTGGACACTCAGCAGATGGGTTTTTGCTTTCATAGGGCACATTTGTATCGGGGTCCCTAGAGAGATAACGATACCCTGCATATGTGCATCTAATCTCCATGTATTTAAGCTATGCATTACGCAAGCTGATTCCCCAGTAGTTGATGACACTGCAGGTGAAGAGAATATTAATCTGTGAAGAAGCCACAGTGGGAACTCATGTGGATTCCAAAAATTCTAGAAAGAAGAGAGAGAGAGATAAACTCAGTCAGCCTAGACAGGAAGTAAATTGGAAAAAAGTAATTTAACAGAGAACTTTTGAAGCTTTAGGACAATAAAGAGCTGACAGATTAACAACTATACTTCTATGTGGTGATAGTCAGATTCATAAGTTTCTGAAAAGGGCATGGAAAAATATCTGAGGGTAGTGCTGTATGAACCCATAATCCTCAGGAATATGAGCAGCAGATTGGCGTGTGGTAGTACTTCTCTCCTCGGGGCCTGAACTTGAGGTTGGACTTTCTTATATCTGTCAGACCCTGGTGCATTGGTTTTTTAGGTCTAGATCCTTCCAAAGTTCCCACCCTCCAGCTCCTTCACATGTTAATTATTTGAGGGCTAAACAGACAAGGGACTTCATTTGCTGATATTATTGAAGAATTAATTTCTCTTACAATACTCTGTGTATGGTATTAATACCCAAGAAACATACTGCATTGATTTCACTTTACTTTGTGGAGTAGAAGAAAAAATATTAGCAGTATTTATCCAACTTCTCTTTTCTTGCAGATATATATTGGTTTGCAGGATGATTTTTTAAATAGTAAACATACTTGTATATGCTATGAAAAGAAACCCGTGTTACAATTATTTGCTCTGTAGTGTGTGGATTGTAATTCCTTGTAGAATTTGGAAGAAACTTGCAAATAGTTGGCTTAACATTTATGACAAACAAGCATAACACTAGTAATGAATTGTGCCTTCACTATAATTTGTCAGGCCACCTACTGGCCATGAACATCTGCTTAATTCTTGAGTCTGACAAACTTCTATCATGCATTACAAGGACTGGCTTTTGCAGTTTCCCCTAGTGATTAGAAAATGGTAACTAAGTGAAGGAAAATTGGCTTATGCTATCTGTTTCTACTGCTCTGCTTGATTAGGTAATGTTAATTCAGCAAAATGATAGCCTATGGCTTGTGAGAACAGCATAAACATTTTAGGCTGATCACTTCTGGCCTAAGATGCAGCTTGATGACAAAAAAATGACAGTGAAAGAGGGTGCAACAATAAACAAACAATATCAATGTGTTTTATAGCACCTTAAAGACCAACCCAAGTATTACTGTACAATCTTTCATGGACTGGAGTCTACTTCATCAGATGTACCATTGCCACTACCATCATCCTCATATTTATCTAATTCCCACATGATTCTTCTCTTGCAACATCTTTGGAAATATATTCCTCTTATAACAATGTCATTAGCACTTGCTCACCATCATTGTCAGTTTTAGCCAGGTCTAGTTCAGATAATAACCCAGACACTAAGTCATAGTTTATAAATCTAGGGACATGTCCTTATTTGGGACCCTTGTCAACCCTTTCTCAGAAAGTAGTAATTTGTGGACATCCTGTTGGAGCAAAAGAAGGAATGCCTGCCAGGGATGATGACAGGGTTCAGGTGTTGTTGTCACAGATGACTTCCTGGGATAAATATTATATCCATCTATTCATTAAATATGTCTAGCCATAGGCATTAGAAGATAAGCACTGGATATGAATATCACTTAGTTTCATTGACATCAGCTGGATTTAGGCAGCTTAACTGCACACAGGCCTGTAGCCCAAGAGTACTGCTTATGCAAACCTATTCATTTTTATTTTTTAAATACAAAGCAGCTTTATGGCAAATTGCGTTCTGGAGATGGAGCCTTGCTAATTCATTATACCCAAAACAAAACAATTGTGCTGTCTAAGATGGCATTATGAAAGATCTGATGAAGAGAGCTGTTGTCTACAAAAGCTAATGCAACATGAAATTTGTTAGTTTTTAAGACGCAGAAGGAATTTCCATGAACTGAGTAGTCATGAGTTTGAAAAGAAGAGGTAGCCAGTTACTTTGGCTACTATTGATTTTTCTATCAATTTAATGCACATCTCATTTCATGATCTTGTTCTATTCTAAATAATAGAAATCATGATTCTTTTTACTGTACTAAATATAAAGAAAATGAAGCCAGAGTTGGCAGCAACTAGAAAAGATAATGCAGTCAAAATAATCAATTTATGCTTTATTGGCTCCTTCCAGCTAGCTAATGAATAAAGGTACCCTTATGCATGCTTTGCTTGAAGCTGATTAATTATCTCAACAAAATTTGCTTTATCCATGTACCGGTCACCTGAGGTTAAAGGAATCTCTGAGCATTTAATTTTGCTTGTAGATCATGAAAAGAAAAGCTACAACATTGATCATTGTATTTTAAGAAGTGTGTTTGTGTTATCTAGATCTGTATCTAGATAGATCTAGCTCTGATTTAGATCTGGCTAGGATTTATGTATATATTTAGGTAGAAAAATCTGTCTGTCTGTCTCCCTGAGCAATTATAAACAGGTAAGCTGGGTGTAGACATTTAAATTCCAACACTCAAAGAGCTGGAGCTTATCCGCATACTGTGCTACTTTACTACTGCCTCACTGGTGCTTTTAATTAACTCTCATTGTCTCACTACTTGGCTGAATGGATTTACAGCTAACCCAAGAAAAAGGTAGGATGAGGAAGCCCCTTGTCCGATACATCAGCTTAATTAGAAGGTGACAGTGTGACTTTGCTTGCAACTTTTAAGGAATAGAAAAGCTCTTTGAAACAATCTTGAGCTAGTGTTCGAAAAGTAGTTCCAAAAAATATTTCAAGAACGCCATTCATATTGTGGAGTCCTGTTGGGAGAATCATCATCTTCATCATGAAACAATTAAGGAGAATGCTTAGGTATACAAGCAAGCCATAGCAAAACACATAAACCAGTAGTTCTCAACCTTTCCTTCACCACAGACCCCCTTTAAATACCTTTTGTGGCCGCAGGCCACCAAAACTCAACTCAAGCTTTAAAGCACTAGACTGCATCAAATATTTATTTCAGTTTTCTCATGATGGGCCTTCAAATTTGGAGAGAAAGGAAAATACGTTAAACTGTGAATATACACACTCCTATTACAATATCTTGGCCTTGGAGTACAAAATGGAGCAGGGCACAGGCTGGTAGAATTTTGTCAAGAGAATACGATGGTCATAGCAAACACTCTTTTCCAATAACCCAAGAGACGATTCTACATCGACATCACCAGACCATCAACACAGAAATCAGATTGACTATGTGCTCCCAAAGATGGAGAAGCTCTATACAGTCAGTAAAAATGAACAGGAGCTGACTGTGGCTCAGATCATGAGCTTCTTGTTGCCAAATTTATGGTTAAATTGAAGAAAGTAGGGAAAAGCACTCAGGTATGATCTAAATCATATCCCTGATGAATATGCAGTAGAGGTGACAAATAGATTTAAGGAATTAGATCTGATAGATAGACAGAATGCCTGAAGAACTATGGACGAAGGTTCACAACATTGTACAAGAAGTAGCCACTAAAACCATCCCAAAGAAAAAGGAATGCAAGAAAGCAAAATGGCTGTCTGAGGAAGCTTTACAAATAGCTGAGGAAAGAAGGGAAGCGAAAGGCAAGGGAGAAAGAGAAAGATACACCCAAATGAATGCAAAATTCCAGAGAATAGTTAGAAGATATAAGACTGCCTTCATAAATGAACAGTGCAAAGAAATAGAAGAAAACAATAGAATAGGGAGGACCAGAGATCTCTTCAAGAAAATTGGCGATAGAAAGGGAACGTTTCATGCAAAGATGGGCATGATAAAGGACCATAATGGCAGGGACCTAACAGAGGCAGAAGAGATTAAGAAGAGGTGGCAAGATTACACAGAAGAACTATACAAGAAAGAGCTTAACATCCCTGATAACTATGATGGGGTGGTCACTGCCCTCGAGCCAGACATCCTGGGATGTGAAGTCAAACGGGCCTTAGGAAGTCTGAGCAACAACAAAGCTAGTGGAGGTGACAGTATTCCATTGCACTCATTTCACATGCTAGCAAAGTTATGCTCAAAATCCTACAAGCTAGACTCCAGCAGTATGTGGACCGAGCACTACCAGAAGTACAGGCAGGATTTCAAAGAGGCAGAAGAACTAGAGATCAAATTACCAACATATGCTGGATCATGGAGAAAGGTAGGGAGTTCCAGAAAAACATCTACTTCTGCTTTATTGACTATGCTAAAGCCTTTGATTGTGTGGATCACAACAAATTGTTGCAAGTTCTTAAAGAGATGGGAGTACCAGACCATCTTATTTGTCTCTTGAGAAACCTATATGCGGGTCAAGAAGCAACAGTGAGAACTGGACACAGAACCACTGATTGGTTCAAAATTGAGAAAGAAGTTTGGCAAGGCTGTATACTGTCGCTCTGCCTATTTAACTTATATGCAGAGCACATCATGAGAAAGGCGGAGCTAGATGAATCACCAGTTGGAATTAAGATTGCTGGGAGAAATATCAACAGCCTCAGATATGCAGATGATACCACTCTCATGGCAGAAAGTGAAGAGGAACTAAAGATCCTCTTGATGTGGGTGAAGGAGGAGAGCGCAAAAGTTGGCTTGAAACTCAACATTAAGAAAACTAAGATCATGGTATCCTGTCCTATCACTTCCTGGCAAATAGATGGGGAAGAAATGGAGGTAGTGACAGATTTTATTTTCCTGGGCTCCAAGATCACCGCAGATGGGGACTGCAGCCAAGAAATTAAAAGACACTTGTTCCTAGGGAGGAAAGCTATGAGAAATCTAGACAGCATACTAAAAAGCAGAGACATCACCCTGCCAACAAAAGTGCGTATGGTCAAGGTTATGGTTTTCCCAGTTGCAATATATGGCTGTGAAGGTTGGACATAAGGAAGACTGAGTGCCGAAAAACTGAGGCCTTTGGATTGTGGTGCTGGAGAAGACTCCTGTGCGTCCCTTGAACTGCAAGGTGATCAAATTGGTCAGTCCTAGAGGAGATCAACCCTGACTGCTCTTTAGAAGGCCAGATACTGCAGATGAAACTCAAATACTTTGGCCACTTAATGAGAAGGAAGGACTCACTGGAGAACAGCCTAATGATGGGAACAATTGATGGCAAAAGAAGAAGGGGACAGCAGAGAAAGAGGTGGCTAGATGGAGTCACTGAAGCAGTCGGCATGAGCTGAAGTGGACTCCGGGGGATGGTAGAAGACAGGAAGGCCTGGAGGAATGTTGTCCATGGGATCGTGATGGTCAGACATGACTTTGCGACTAACAACAGCACAACAGCATTATAATATCTTTATTGCAGTGATTCCATACAAATTTCAAATAATAGTATATATACTCTTTTTACTCAAATAGCCTATTTTATGGTATTTTGATATGCTAATTCTGAATTAGATGTCAATTTTTACATTAAAATTTGATGTAAAGTTTTTACAATTCTTCTCACCTCTTCCCTTGTTTGTGTTCAGTCACCATTTTGTTTTTGTTGTTTACAGGGCCAGGGCCACTCAAAGTCATTCACTTGCATGTTCTCAGCATGTGCAGAAATACCAAATGCAGCTATTTGCCATCAGACAGGTACTCTCCTAGCTGATTTATACCGCTAATTGTTTTTAATTGAGGCAATAGGTTAAAAAAGCCAAGTTTTATAAAACGAGAATGGAAAATTAAGATTTGGTTCTATTTCGCATTCCCTCTGGCTTTCATTCATTCACTCATTCATTCAGATTTAACTGCAAAAGCAAGCAAGCAAGCAAACAAAAACATTTTTTCAAGCCTTTGAGGACCCCCTGTGATGACATTGCGGCCCTGCAAGGCTCTGCAATCCACAGGTTGAGAATCACTGACATAAAACATTGAAATCATTAAATCGTTAGACCAAACAGCTTACCCACCAAAATAATTATGAAAGAGATCAATTTTTAGCTGGCGTCTAAAAAAATAAAAAGTAGGTACCAGCTGAATCTTGATGGGACTGAGTTCCATAGTTGGGGTGCTATTGTGGAGAAGGCCCTTCTCCTTGCCATCTACCCCTTTGCTTAACTAGGGAGAGGAATATGCAGAAGGGCCTCCAATGACAACCTCAGTGATTGGGTTGGTACATATGGAAATAGGCATCCCCTCAGATACCTGGGCCCCAAGCTGTTTAGGGCCTTAAAGGTTATTGTAAACACCTTGAATTGGGCCCAGATGGCAGCCAATGTAGCCTGCACAGGACTGGGGTAATATGTTCATTGACAGCCATCCTGGTCAGCAGGTGAATTGCCTCATTTTGGAAAAGTTGCAGTGTCTGGATTGCTTTCAAGGGCATCCCAAGCAGCATACCTTGTAGTAACCAGGTGCAAGGTTACCATTACATGGACAACTGTAGTGAGGATCATATTATCCAAGTAGGGACACAGCTGATATATCAGATGAAGCTGGTAAAAAGCACTCCTGGCTACCAAGTCCACCTGGGAAAACACACCACCACCACCATTATTTACATTTCTTCACTGCCCATCAGTTCAGAGGCTCCCTGGGTGGTTTATAAATGGAATATACCATGTAACACACATATAATAAAAACACACAACAACTCGGGATCCAGAAGCACTCCAAGACTGGAAATCTTGCCCTTCAGGGGGAGTGCAGCTTATTGAGCTTCAAATTATTGGCCTGCATCCAATCCATTCCTGAACCTATGCACTGGTCAAGAACAGAGACTTCCTCACCTGGAGATTAGGCCCATATGTCATAGGTTGAGCTCTCAGGCTATACATAGTCCAGCAATACATAGTACATTTCAAAATATTCAAGGAATTGAGCCCATCAATGAAGGTGTTTCACAAAAGTAAAATATCCTATTGTGAAATATCTGATCCTTTAGTGAGGTTCAGAAGTGCTTCCTTCCAAGATTCCATGCTTAAAACACAATCCACTTAGCCTTGCAGAACATTTGGTCCTTTCTCAAAAGACTAGGCTAGAGCTGTTCTAATAAAAGCTGTAAAGTGGAGTCCGTTAAATGCTTAATGTAGGTGAATTTTTGCATTCATTGCAAAGTTTCATTCTAACTCTATGTGCCAAGTGAGTTTTAATCAGAACCAAGATCACAGAACCAGAACCATCCCTAGATTTGCAGCTCCCATCTTCTCTGAGGACAGCCCAGTGGACATCTGGGAAAGCTGGCAGATCTTCTAATGAGCAGAACTTTATTAAAGTATCAGATGGTTTTATCTAGTGAAGAAAAACAGCGCTCAGCATGCAGGACTGATTTAAAACAGGCTGACTCTGTTTTTTGCTGCTTCCACTACAGTGTAAAGTTTCTGCCTGGGAAGAAGCTAATAACATTGACTTTTTCAGATTTGTTTTTTACTATTCCCCCAAACTGTGTTAATAATGAGATTTCACATTTGTAGCATCCCCATTTCACTTGATAAATTATGAAGAGATCAATTTTTCCCCATTAGTTACCTTCTCATTAACAGCTTGGCTGAGGTCAGCTAGGCCTTTGCTTTTGCTTAATGGTGAGCAACCTTTGCTTTCTGACTGAGATTTTTCTTTGTCAGATCCTAACAGAGCAAAAACTGTGGCCATCATTTAATGTACAAAGTACTTTTGCTTTTGAATAACCAAAACAGAACCAAAATTTAACAATCCCAAAACACACAGAACACTCTCCTTCAGATGATAGGCAAAGAATCTGCTTAAGGCCAGAGAGTTAGGAGAGATTATAGGAAACAGACTGTAATTTCCCACAAATGGCTCAGGCTGAAATGGCACATGGCATGAATCTGCCTATGTGCCAAATCAGGATTGCAGGAGTATAATTCTGCAATATCCTTTCAAATCTAAGCATCTTCCAGAAGTGATTGCTTTAATTCAAATTGGCTTTTAGTGGCCTGGAAGTGGTTGAGAGATGGCATGGTGTTAAATAACCTAACTGGGAGTTTTGTGAATAATATATTGTTACCTGACTCACACTTGGAATGCAGTAAGCTACTCTTAAATCAAGCAGAGCCTGCAAAAGGCAGGCAGGCAAAAGGTTAGTGCCTTGTTATCCCATGAGGGCCAACATCTGATATCATTAGTCAAATGTTGGAGACTGCCATTGCTTTTCATTTATTTTTTGTTATAAGAAAACTTGTTTTATGACCAGGTGCTGTGAAAAGACATGTAGGACTGGGTAACTGCAGCCACCTCCGTCCTTATCAGACCCAATGACTCTTGGCCATACTTTCAACATACACTCCATTCTGTTGCAAGCCGAGGTACCTCCTTTGAGCAGTCAAAAGCTACAGACTATTTCCCTTGCAAAATATTCTTTATTGGTCCCAAGTACAAGTCACTCAGAATGAATCTCTCGGTGGTTTGTTCAAGCCAATCTAGTGTTTACCTCTAGGAACTCTCCTTACCATGAGAAGATCTCACATTTCATTTGGCCCTCAATGCTCTGCTTTCAGTGTCAATTCTGTCACTTGTTTGCTGTTAGAAGGAGTGATAAATAGGAAATGCATATACATACAAAATGTGTATGTGCATGTATAGTGGGTAGAAAACTAACAGAATAGCTGAGCTATTCTGAGTAAAAACCTGGAAAGGTGGAAGCATTTGGCAAATGCTCAAACACTGTCTGGAATCTTATGAGCAAATGCTAGCTGGAAAACATGGTAGCTGAGCAACATGGCCTTTTTTTCCTTTTGCACAAGTCAGTTCCAGATGCTGATTACCTTCTGTTTAGTCAGGGGAAATGTTCAGAGGAAGGCATAGATTTGCATCTGTTTGCCACACGTTCTAAACTGTACTTGTACACACAGAGTTGAATGCATTCATTTAAATTCCTAGGAATGTCCAGGCTTCCAAAAAGCTGCTCTATTTTCAGAAATACTTCCACTTGCTCTGGTGGGATACTGGCTGCTCTTGCTGGCATTTTTCAGAAGGTCAGAAAATTGCAGCTCCCAAGTTGTTCACTGCCACCAAAGCAAAAGGGCAAAAGTAGGTAAGAGATTGTACCTATTGGGTACCAGGTGGCGTTCACCTCATATTAAATCAGCTAGTTTGGCTGCTGACAGACTTAACTACAGTAATCATCATGTTAACATATTCCTTGTAAAGGGTAAGAATCAAAATAGCTTTGCTGGTGAAAAATATTTTGGAAAGCAAATGAGAAATGGGCTTATTCTAGAATAGCACTAGGTGAAGTTTCAAATGCTCCAGCTAGAGCCAAAGTACACTATATGTTAGATATGTAGTGTACAGATCAACTTCTCTTCCTTTCCTTACCCACAAGGAAGTATAGGAGGCCTCAAGCCAGATCATGAGCCTTCATGTTTATTAAAAAGGAAAGAGGGCTATTTCATAGGCCCTTGGGTTTGGCTCATACTAAGTTAATACCACCAGAACCCTCCTATTGGTCACTGTGCCAGAAAGGCTTGTATGTAATATTTTAATGTGTTACCAACTCTTCTTCCAAGTAGCTTTCACTGGTATACAAAGGACTTTCCCCCATTTTATCCTTACAACAAATCTTTGAGGTGGACCCTATGTCACCTAGAGATTTTTGTGAATTTGGACTAAGGTCTGCCTAGATGAAGTCCAGTGGCCTTTCCTGGGGGTCCCCAACATGGCACCTGTGAGGGACATGGTGCCTCCTTACCACTTTTAAAGTTAAATTTAATAAACCTCTTGAAAAACAACAGGACACTGGGTTTTCCTTCCTGTAACTGCTGTAGACCAGCTCTTGGCAAGCAGGCAGAGAAAGAAAGCATCCTCCGTGGCCTCACTTGTCCTTCCTCTGTGAGAATAGGTCTTTCCCCCAGCTCTTTCACTCTCCTCCATTCCCATTCTTGAGCCTCACTGTTTATCACCCTCCTGCTGACCCTTGCCTCCTTCTCAGCTCTTTCACCTTGCTATCCCCTGCTCTCTTAGTTGCTAACAAGGCTAGTTCTCCCTCCCTCTGCCAGCAGCCCTTTAACTCATGTTTGACTAGCTGAGTGCCTACAGTAGTCATTTTGTGTGACTAGCCGTATCCACTGTGAGGGACCATAGCACAAATGCCCAAATGCGCCCATTTGTAGGCAAAGTTTGAGCATTCTTGCTCTGTCAACTATACCAGCCATTCCCCACCTGGGTTCAGCCTCCATCATCCCTCACTAGCTATGCTTCATGGGGTTGTGGGCAATTCTCATTCAACACATCTGGAGGGCACCAAGCTGGGGAAGACTGCAGGGAACACATTGGGGAAAATGGGGCAAACAGGGAAAGGTAGTTACTTCTTGAGCAGGCTCTATGGATGCATACAGGAACAAACCCCAAGGAAGAGAAGGAGCCATGCTCTTGTCAAGTAACAGTGAACACAATCTGCTGGGGATGTACAATAAAAAGAATACTACAGTTTATTCAGATGCACAGGAAATACATGCAGCATGTAGGTAGCCCCCAAGGGGTCTACCAAGATGGAGTCTGTACAAGATGCTTTTATAACTGTAGGCAGTTTTGAGGAGGACTCAGGCAAGAAGCAGGTGATAGTGGAAACAAAAGGATTGAATAGATTAAGACTAGGGACAAAAGAAGAAGTTTCAGGGCATTAGCCTATTTAAGGTGTATGTGAGGAAGAAGACTTGCAGCATCCCTTCCTGATCAGAACAGGATCCCACCTTAACAAGTCTAAAGCTGTTCTTACCATGGCAGTCTTTTGGTGTCCATATTATGGGAAGCTTTTGTTCATTTAGTCCTGACAATATCATCATCATCATCATCATCATCTAATAGCTGAAGCCCTCTGGGTGGTTAATGAAAAATACACATCAGAATACAAGGGAACTACACATAATGCAAGATCTTTAATGTACACGTTTAAACAATTTAAGCAGCTAATAAATAAGAATAGCATACTGGACCTGATTGAAGCAACTGACATAAATGCCTCATTGTCTGCCATCAAGTACCTGGGAGCAAAGGACAGATTTAATCTGGTGCCAAAAAGATGACTGCATGATGCCAGGTAGACTTCAATGGGGAGAGTTTTCCATAACTGGGGGGCCACCACTCAAAAGGACCTCTCCTTCCTGCCTTGGTGGAGGCACCTGGAAGATGGCCTGAGTTGATGATTGTACAATATAGGTAGGTTCCGGAAAGGTTTCCTGTCAGGTGTTGAGATTCCAAGCCCTGTAAGGCTTTATATGTTAGAAAATACCACATTAACACACTTACTCATAAATGAGTTGTATTATGAAACTAGAAATGGACAGATAGAGGAGTGGGTGGGAAGCTGAGTGGCAAAGCACACTGCAGCCAGGCTGATTCAGGGGGCTGAGGGTTATTGGACTGGGGAGGCCCTCCCTGCCTTCTATTTGAATCCTAATCCACACAGTGCTTTCAGAGCTCTAGGACTGCAAACGATCCCATCACTCAGAAATCTGTCCCACTGGAAAGAAGCTCCTTGTATATATGTGTGTGTGAGAGAGTGTGAGTGTGTGTGTAAACTGTATATGTGGTATTTCTACACTGCCTTTAGAAGCCAACAATTTACAAAAACTCTAGAAGATGTATATTGTGAGAGAAATAGATAGTAAAGCCCCCAAAACAACCCTATAAACAAAAATAAAAGCCATGTTAAAAAGATGTGTCCCACTGGTCACCTTCCTAAGTGCAGACCTACAGTGGTGACCAGTGCGAGTGCATTCCAGAGTTTGGGAGCAACACAGGAGAAAGCCTTTTCCTGTATGTGCAACCTGTGCAGAACTAAGGGTGTCTTCCAAAGGACCTCTCCTGCTGTTCTGTGTGTGGTCATACCAAGACAGGTGTTCCTTCACATAGCCAGACCCTAAGCTGTTTAGAGCTATAAAAGTTAATGCCCAAAGCTTGAACTGAGTCCACAAAACAACTGCCAACTAAGTTGACAACCATCTGTAGATCTTTCAGTAGTGAGATGATGTTATCATAATACAGTGTACCAGTTCCCATCCGAGTTGCCACTTTTTAACTGTAACTGTAATGTGACACTGGATGGATCAGTGTTGCCAGGTCAGACTGAGGCTGATGACTGGGCACTTGCAAATCAGCCTAACAACCGACCCTGTGCATACACAGTTGATTCTGCCCACAACCTGCAGGCATGCATTTGGTCATTGGAACCCAGGCAAGGTGCATATACCTTGTAGAGGTGTGTGCTCTGTTTAGATCCCAGGGTGAACATGTGGCCTTGAAAGCAGGATCTGTGGGGGATGAATAGGGGCACTGAGGTGCCTCTTTCCACTACCTGTTCATTGTATACATATTGGTTGTATGTGAACAGTGCGTCCATTGTTGCTAAGCATGTATCTATACAACTCTGCTGAAAGTCAGGATGGCAACCTTTTGTCCTCTTACCCCCCTTGCTCAGAACATCATGGCATTAGATGGAACAAGACCAGAGCTCCTGGCAATAAGCAAAAAAGCACTGAACAAGAGAACAGTCCATCGGATCAGTGGTCTCTGCTGATGCGATGGAATTGCTCTCGTAGGCCAGGAGCAGGACTAGCAATGCATGTTTAAAGCTTGATATATTGTTTTAATTTTGTTGTCTACTCTGCCCCGTTGAATACTTCCCATGGAAAGGTGGGCTATAAATCCATATCGAACAAACAGATCATTAAACAACTTTACGTGGCAGGTGGTCTCTCTCTTGCCAAGCTCCCACCAACCCTTACTGTGAGAATTCAGGCATCCATGCTGTTTCATCAGCTTCCACAACAACGTCCATTCCTAAAATTAAAAAAGAAATAGACTTGCAGATTTCCCCCATTAGCCAATATATAATGCATTGGGGACATTCTTTAGAGAGTAAAGAAGACAAGGGAATTATCTCCAACAAATCTTTGAGCTAATGCTTGGTTGGAGTCAATAATCACTTGCCTGCTGGACAGATGTTCGCTGATGTTAACTGCTGCAGAAGAGCTGCCAAAAGAAATGGAAATGAGGGAGAGAGAGAGAAAATCCTTACCCCCCCAAAGAAGGAAATGAATCGGATGAAAGCTGCTGTTTCAATTAGTATTGGCTACACACTATATGTGACAGAGCCAGCTGATTTACATATGTTACTTATTAAGGTAAATGCGAGGCATAATTTCACCTGACTGCTGGCTTAACATAAGTGAACAGAAATTAGCACTATAAACTTTATGTTGGGAAAAAAGGGACTAGTGACTGAAGTAGAAGATCTAGAAATAGCAGCTGAATAGAGAGAACAGGAATCCAGGTGAACAAATGCAACATGATGATTAAAAGCAACCACACAAGATGCTGCTGATGAATTAAAAATGGAGGTTGCACCTATGATCCCAGTTGAAAAAAAAATGCCACGTTTGTCAAAGCAAATGTGGGAATACTTGCAATATTCACAGGAAGACTATTCTGTTATGACTATCTGCAATGAAAATGGTACAGAAAATGGGTATGGATACATAGGCTCAAGTAACTGGTGGATTAAACAGAGGAAAATTATTCATTGCAGTAGATTTTCATTAGCAAACATGTTTTGCTGCTCTTATGGGGCTTGCAGAGAGCGTAAAAGGGTTTTTCCCCAGTAAGCTTGTGGCTGCCACTGCCCCTTCCCCTTCCCCTTCGGATCTCACTGCTCTTGACTTCTGCTTTCTTGCACTTTCATTTGCTGCCTCCTTTTAAAGCTTATCATCTTCATTCTCTTGTATATGATTCCAGCCAGTGAGGAGTGATAAACACAAACAAAACACTGCTGATCAGGTTTGGCTATATGACAATGTCACAAACCTAAATCAGAGTAAGAGCATGAAGAATCACCTTCACCTTGAACTCTGAACTTGTTTAGTCTTATCTACTAAAGATGCCTGGGGTGGGGGGTGGGGACACGCATTATGTTCCCTAAACGTTCTGCATTGCACATATATTTAAGTCCCCTTAAAATGCTATAAAATGGAAACTCGATATGAAAATTTGAGGGGAGTGAACAAACAAAACAAACAAGAAAATGAGAATCAGTGAGAAATAAAAATTATCCATTCTTACTCAGAACCAGTTTTCAGTCTCTCCTGAAAGGATATTAGTAGCTGGAAGACAGCACTCCTGACAAATGGATTCTGAAAGGGATGGCAAACCTATAGCTGGTGGCAAAACCCATGGTGTTGGGTGGCTGCGAATAGTAGTGATGCATTTCGCTTCACTGTGGCCCGATCACATGGAATGGTTATATGCATGATGTAGGCCTAGGTGTCCCTTTGTGGACATTTGGCACCAATGTGTGGGTACGGAAGGGGCAAGTGGTGGGTTATACTAATAGTGGCATAAGCCTGCTTCGCTTAAACACGTGCAAGTTTTTTGTGTGACTTAACGCACAAACTGGGCTAAATATGCCAGAATAGTCTATGCGTAGTTTTGTGAATTCTCCCAGTACCCTTTTAAGACACACATGTCTCTTAACTAACCCCTGTTATAACGATGTCACAATTCTCTGCTGGTTCTTGTGCAGCCAGTTCTCTGACTGTCCTTTATAATTATTTATTTTTTAGTTTGTATAAAAGCTCCCCGTTAGCATAAGGGGAGGCCATTGCAATAAAATTTATGGCCATTTATGTACTAGAGGTTAGGAGATATTAGTACGGAACTGGCACACTCAGGGAAAACTTGGTGTTGACAAAAGTGCATAAAGTTTTTAGGAGGCAAAAAAGATGAGGGGGCAAATCTACCCCAAAATATTTATAACAACATAAGATGGGGGCATGTTCAATCAGAGCAAAGGCTTTCCTAGTCCAGTGCTCTATTCCCAACATGGCAAACTATGGGAAGTCCACAAGCATTGCATGAATGCAGGACCTCTATGTAGCCTGATCAATTGCAGCCTCCAGATTTGGTGGTACTGCTGTGTCGTGAACTCAGTTGGTCGGTCAGTGCTCACGGTGGCTTTTTCTGTCATCAAGTTTTTCACTGATAGATAAAAAGTAGGAGACAGCTCTTGAGTATGATCCAGCCTTCAAAGCTGAGGGGTCGGACCAGAGAACAAGCTGAGACAGGTAGCACAGTGCTACGTTTTGAAGCACAGGTGCTCACCATGACAGACTTCACAGCCACGTGCCCAAGGAGCCTAGAAATGAAGAACACTGTGTTGATTATTCCTGTTTGTCAGAATGTGCTGGCAGAGACAGGATAGTAAGCTGACGAACGGGGATGTGGCAGTTCACCTGCTGGACTTTTGCTAGGAAGACCCCTGATTGCATAAGAAAGGGGAAGAGAAGAACACAACAAGTGGAGCATAAGAACTCCGCCTCGGGATATTTTGGGTGTTTTGTTTCCCAACCAGGGAGAGACATTTTGTCTCAAAAATAGCTTTAACCATATGGAGTGGGTCTTTTAAGAAGCCAACAGGGCTTAATTGACCAACTGAGAGCAAGCTCCCACACAATATTTTCCATTATGCAAAGATAATACACAGCAACATATTGTTGCTGTGAAAAATCCATTTCCTCCCAACTACTGTGAGGACTGCAGCTAAGCTTAGGGAAGTTTGTGGGTTGGCAGATGATATACTCATTCCTGCTTATTCAGAGGTGCTAGTGCTTTGAGCCTGGGAGCTCTGGCTTCCCTACCCCACTGATTTAGACCCAATAAGGGTATCATTACCCAGGCATGGTAGCAAATTGAACAGGAATTCTTTCCAGACCGGAGAGAGAAAATGGAGGAAAAGAGTCATTCCAGTACCCGGGACTCCTTTGTTTTTATGACTGAGGGTCTTATTGCAAGGGGCATCTGGATAAGCTAAGGATTTTTCCTCTAGTAGCTCCCAACTGTGGCAGGCTTCACAAGACATAAAAGATGCAGAAAGGTAAAATGTACTACAGACAGACTAGGTTTATTGAAAGCATTACAGGAAATGCTAGACCTCATCTGGCCTGTGGAAAAACACAGATATAACTGAATTTAAGGATGGAGTTGCTAAAGAATCTGCAACTTTAAAATGTTGAAAATATGTCATCTACACTCCTTGAGCAGATCTATTCTTACTCCTAAAATCTATTTTTGTGCATTTAATAAGAATGAAACATGAGTAATAAAGACAATCCATTAACACTTTAAAATACAGAGATGTATTGGAGTAGGAAGGAAAACTGAATAGGTGTTTATATACACATGAAGAATATGGCACACAAACCTAGACAATAATATTTATGAACAGATTGGTTACTTATAGACAAACACACACCTCTGTTTTAATCTGCATTCTGCTGTTAATTAGCTTTACTTCCAGTAAGTAGGATGATTTAAGAATAGAACAACTTGCTGACAACAGTAAAGTTGGCAATAACTTTTACTTGGAAGAATCTCCAAGAATGTTTTTACAGATTCTGGGATATGACTGTAATAGCTAAGTTAATCAGTTTTAAACAGAGTGGAGAAGGACAACAAAGCGATAATTGTTTTACAGAAAAATCCATGAATATAAAAGGTCTTAAAAACATAAGAACAGCCATGCTGGATCAGAACAGAGTCCTACCTAGTCCGCATTTTCTTCACATACAGTGACCAACTGGCTGCCTATGAGAGATGAATACAAAAGGATACAAGTGCAATACCAACCTTTTGTTCATGTTCCTCAGCAGCTGGTATTCAGAGGGATGGTGCCTCCAATACAATTCAAGTAGCCATTGTTAACCTGAATTTGTCTCCCCCTTTAAAGTACTCTAACTTATACTTACTATTTTGTGTGATAGGCATGACGGTGCTTATATACTTAACTAGGTGTGGTGCAAAGATGTAATTCCATGGATCTGTTCTGATTTTCCCAGCATTCAGCTTCAAGCTATGAACCCACTAAAGAGAGAAGCTCCCTGCCCACTTTTTCCACACCATGCAACAATCTGTGCATCTCTGTCATGTCTCTTTACACGCCCCTTTTTTCTAAGTTAAGCACTCCCATATGTTGTAACTTTTCTTCATAGCAGAGTTGTTCCAGCCCTTTTATCATATTAGTTATTCTTCTCTGCACATTTTCCTGCTTTGCAAAATCCTTTTTGAGGGTTGGTGGCCAGAAATGTAAACAGTGCTCTTCAGTATGGGCGCATCACAGATTTCATAGAATCATAGAATAGTAGAATTGGAAGGAGCCATGAAGGCCATCGGGTCCAACACCCAATGTGTTGCAGGACACAAAGTTCATCCATCCCACTCAGATGACTCTCCAGTTTCACCTTGAATGTCTGTAGTGTGGGAGAGCCCACCACCTCTCTAAGCATCTGATCCCACTGCTGTATTGCTCTGACAGTGAGAATCTTTTCCTGATGTCCACCCTGAATCTGGGCTGTCACAACTTGAATTGATTATTCCATGTTCTCCACTCTGGCATCGGTAAGAAGCGATCTTGACCTTCTTCTTTGTGTCAGCCTTTGAGGTACTTATAGAGGGATACCATGTCCCCTCTCAGTCTTCTCTTCTCCAGGCTGAACATGCCCAGTTTTCTGAGTCTCTCCTAATAGGGCCAGTGTTTCCAAATCTTGGATCATTTTTGTTGCCCTCCTCTGGACCCTTTCTAATTTTTCTGCATCTTTCTTAAATCTTGGTGCCCAGAACTGGACTCAGTATTCCAGATGGGGCTGACTAGTAAGGAGTATAGGGGAACTGCTACTTCTCATGATTTGGAATTAATACTTCTTTTAATGCATCCCAAAATAGCATTTGCCCTTTTGGTGGCTGCATCATATTGTGGGCCCATGTTTAGCCTATTGTCTACAATTACTCCAAGATCTTTTTCAGTTCTGTTGAGCCATGTATTCCCCATCTTGTATTGATGCCTTTGGTTTCTTTTTCCTAGGTGGAGGACTTAGCACTTTTCATTATTGAATTTCATTCCATTGATTTCAGCACAGTGTTCAAGTTTATCAAGATCTCCTGGGATCTGTCTTCTAGGGTGTTTGGTATTCTGCTCAGTGTTGTATCATCTGTGAATTTGATTATCTTTCCTTGTACTTCCTTATCTAAATTGCTAATAAAGATGTTGAAGAGCACTGGGCCCAAGACATGAACCCTGTGGCACCCCACAAGTTACCTCCATCCAATTTGAGAAGGTGCCATTGATGAGCATTCTTTGTGTCCGATTTAGCAGCAAAATTTGGTTCCACCTAATAGTTTTTCCCTCTAGTCCAGTTTTTGCTAATTTGCTTCTCAGAATGTTGTCTGGTATTATGTTGAAATCTTTGGGATTGATGTCAGACTAAGTGGTCTACAGTTTGCAAGTTCATCTGCCCCCCTCCCCTTTAAAGATAGAGACAACATTAGCCCTTCTCCAGTTGACTGGCACTTCTGTTTTCCAAGATTTATCAAATATAATAGCCAGTGGTTCTGAGAGTTCCTCCACTAGCTCTTTTATGACTCTGGGGTGGAGTTCATCGGGTCCTAGAGATTTGAATGTGTTTATTCCATCTAGGTCATTGATTATTTGTCTGTCAATCTTGGGCTGCCATCTCTCACTTCCAGTTTGAAGTTCCTCTTGGTTGTAGATTTCCTTGTGGGAGAAGACTGAGGCGAAGAAGGAATTGAGTGCCTCTGCCTTTTCCTTGTAATCTGTTCTGCCCTCCACTTTAACTAGTTGAACACCCTTCTCTTTCTCATGTCTTTTGTTCTGGACGTATCTGAAGAAGGCTTTCTTGTTGTTCTTAGCATCCCTTGCTATTCTCAGTTCATTTTCTGCTTTAACCTGCCCAATGCTATTCCTGCAATTCCTTGCTATTTGTTTATAATCTTCCTTGGTGGCCTGACCCTGTTTCCACTTCCTTTACATGTTCTTTTTTTTCTTTCAGGCTGTCACTTAACTTTTTGTGGAGCCACGTGGGCATCCTCTGTTGTCTTATACACCTTTTTCTTGATGGAATTGTTTGTAGTTGTGCTTGGAGAATCTATTTTTCAACATTTCCCACCCCTCTTGGACTCCTTTTCCCTTAAGGGTGTGTTGCCATGGCACTTCGCCTATCATTTTTCTGAGTTCATTAAAGTCGACTTTCTTGAAGTCCAGAATGCTTGTTTGGCTCCAGTTACCCTTTGTCTCCTTTATAATTGAGAATTCAAGTATCGCATGGTCACTTTCCCCCAGAGTTCCTATGGTAGTTATTTATTGTTATCCCTGTTAGTTGTTATCCCTGTTAGTTAGTATTAAATTGAGGATAGCTAATCCTCTTGTACCTTCCTCTACTTTCTGCTGGAAAAAGTTGTCGGCAGCACATGTCAGTAATCTCTTGGAGGGGCCATGCTTGGCAGAATATGTCTCCCAACATATATCAGGGAAATTGAAGTCTCCCATGAGGACTAAACCATTCTTCTTGAAAATGCTGGCAAGTTGCTTTTCGAACATTGCATCCTTGTTCTCTTTTTGACTGGGAGGTCTGTAATAGATCCCAATAACTGTCCTGCCTAACGACTCGGAGGAGTTGTTAGCACACAAAAGAGGGCCAGGAACCCCCAGCGAGGATCAGCCTTTGGAGCAGGAAGATTTATACTTGGTGCCCATGGCACAAATGCACCCCCCCCCCCGCCACCTGACTCTGGAGTTTTTGAGCAAGTTCCTGGAAGTCAGGCTGGGCAGTTGGTTGCCATGGAGAATGCCCAGCTGAGGAGGACACTTCGACACTTCGACCAATTAGAGGAGAGGCAAAGCGAAAGGAGGAGAGAAAGAAGTTTGTC
Source organism: Varanus komodoensis (assembly GCF_004798865.1). NCBI lineage: Eukaryota > Metazoa > Chordata > Lepidosauria > Squamata > Varanidae > Varanus > Varanus komodoensis. The sequence continues at coordinate 2,716,330 of NW_025336045.1, forward strand.
CAGCCCCCAGGAGGGATGGATGAGGAGATTGAGATGCACATAGCAAATCTCAGAGAGGTCAGAAAGGAGGGGGCAACTGTGTTGCTTAGTACTATCAACGGTAGGTCCTGCACTATCTGTTGTTCACAGAAATCGTGTAGTTGTTTGGAATAAAGGACTTTAGCTTTTATTGCCTGCATCTGTGTGAGTAATTGGTATGTGAGTTACGGCCTCACAACAATGACTATGTTTTTCTAATGTTTTGTTTCCTTTAAATTTAGCCAGATTCTTTCAATGGGGCTACTAAGTTCCTCTTCTTGTATTTCTGTGCAGATATATGTGTCTCTTACATATGGCGCAACTCCACCTCCCTTTTTGCCATTTCTATCTTTCTTAAACAGGTTGTATCCATCCATTGTAGAGTTCCAGTCATGCGAGTCATCCCACAAGTTTCAGTTATTCCTATAAGATCATAATTGCCCTCATGTACTATGAGCTCAAGTTCATGTTGTTTGTTTCCCATACTCTGGGCATTGATGTAGAGATTTGCACAAGGGTAGCATGATATAGGCAGCAGTATTTTCAATTCTTATTTTATTTAGGCTGAACATGGAATTTGGCTTTTTCACAACAGTCACACACTAAGTTGACCTTTTTATCCAGGTATCCACCTTATCCCTGGGATCTTTTTCTTGGTCAGCCACCAGCAGCTTGACTTTACCAACATCTATGTGAAGTTGGGATCTTTTGCCCCAGTATGCATCACTTAGTGCTTGCTTACATAGAACCTCATTTGCCATTTTAATGCCCATTCTCTCAGTTTGGAGGGTACCTTTTGGATTGCTTCATAATATCTTTTTATATTAACCACTGCAAATGATTTGGTGTCATCAGCAGGCTTGGCAACTTTCTGCCCACACCTAATCCCAACCTTGTAAAGCCATAAAAAAGGCTTGATTTCATGTATCACCTGCTGAACTGGAATCTATGGACATAACTCAGTTATGCATTGGTCAGGGGCTTGGGTATGTCTTGATACAAAGAGATGTTAAGGTTTTTCATACTTGGTGAATTTATTTATTTATTTATATAAATATTTATAAGCTGCCTATAACTGCCGAGACCTTCCTAGGCAGCTAGGTCTTCCTAGGATATCTGAATGCATATGCAGACTGTATGACACCATTAAAAAAAAGCAAAAGCAATTCACAATTATGACAATTTCATTAGATTTAAGTTAGGTTTTAATTAAAGCTAGCTACATTTACATCTTTTTGTGTCTTGTAATTTCACACAAGCCTCTTAATTAACTTCTCAAATGCATTGCCTTCATTTTCAGTCACTTTTGTGCATCTGGTAGTTCCAGTTCTTCAAATGATATACTTAGTTTATTCACATGATCAGGCTGAAGACAACATCTTTTGTAACAAAGAGTGCTATTCAGTGATTAGAAAGAGCACTGGTTTATTGCTCTTGTGATCTGAAGTAGCCAAAAATGAATCCTTACTTCCTTCCTTCATTCCTACTTCTTCCTAATTCAGGAGACATACCATCATCAAACTTGTCTCAAAATGAAATTTTATTGATAAGAACATGACAATGGTGTATCTTACAAGCTGGGGAAGCATCTTGGTGTTCAGAAAATGTGAGTTTTGTCTATGGAGAATTATTTCATCATACCTTCTGAAGCATCTCTCTTATACCAGCAAATACAGCCTTAGCAAATCTTTAATCTTAAGTACTCTTTCTCAGGTACTACTATCCTGTAATTTTGTAGTTTTATGACCTGGTAACACTTGAATGCAGTAAGTCCTGAAATCAAAGCTTCTGGGAATGAATAAAGAAGAACGTTTGTATTTGTGCAAGGAGAGGTTGCATTTTACTGGTAGAGATGGATCCATTTTATATTGGGTCCTCCAGTGCTAGTACTTATACATACATGGGTGAAATGACAGATTAATAGCGTCAGGGGAAATCTGACTTAGTGCTACTGAGCACAGTTATTTAGTCTATTATTGGATTCCAAACTGAACTCTATCATCCCATTTGGCCAGTGGTTCCTTTGAACAATTCAACCTGCTGTGCATTAGCAGTCAATGCCTTCTCTGGGTTATTTTTTTTTTTTTTTTGAAGAGGGGGAGTTAAGATTGCCCTGTATGTCCATCATTACTTATAAGTATTCTGGCTCTTTTGAAAAACAAAGGGAAGAGTGACTTTCTTTATTATTTAAAATATTAAATATTTGGTGGTTCAAACTCTCTGCACTATTTTTTCTGGATAGCTTAAAGGAGTTCCTTTGAGATCTGAATTTTGATACCACTTATGCTTTAAAGCATACACCATCTGGTGCAGATAAGCATTCATTTGAATTTGCCAAATCTGTATGACTTTTTTTCTTTTTGTCAGCATGGCGTCTGCTCTTATTATTGTATTCTAACAATGCTCTTCAATAAACAGAGCAATCTCAAGCTAGGGCTGGCCTTTAATATTTTTGTGCTTGAAGCAAAAAGTCAAAATGGAATCTTCTCCACTTCTGATTTTTTTTTTTAATATATACGTAGAGGTAGAAGCTGGAGGCAGGAAAAGTGCCTTTTCTCCCTTCTTTGGAAGGACCATTGAAGTGATAGGAGTTTTGCTACTGCCTTTTGTGGGGTGTGAATTACACCCCATGTATTCTTCAGTGGTGTATTCAGTGTTGGTGAATGTGCAATTTATTACTCAGACTTGACAAAGGTTGAAGATAGCACAGCTTTTCTCAATGAGAGAAAATGCTATTGTTCAGACAGTATTGACTGACTGGGGAAATGCCCATCCCATTATTATCTGTTTATGTGCAGATGTTAAATTGTAAGTCTGGATGCATCCATTTTTATTATTACTGTGCAGTTTTGTAATTTTAGACTGTAGGCATAATGGTGTAAAACAGCTCTTCTGTTCAGATTCTACCATTTAGATACAATGTGTATTGCTTCACTTACTTCAAACTGTGCTAGACCAGCCCTGCTGTGTTTGATGAGAGGGGCCTTGGACCTTTGCCCCAAATTTCTGTCCTAACACTGTGTAGCTTTCAGGGATCAAATGGTTTGGAAATGCAGTTTCAAGATGCTGTAAATAAAGTGTCAACATTTTTCATATTTTGCAGTGCTTCAAAAATTTAAAACAAAAGCAGACCTCCATGATTACAGACAATACTGGCAGAAAAGAAATAGAAAGTACTCAGTTGAATTATACTAAACTAGTATTTGTCTCCAGTTCAATTGCAACTCGTTTTGTTACATTTATAATTATTTGCGCTGCTCTTGCATGTGTGTGTCAGATAACTCAGGCATGAACACTGAGTTGTTGACGTACAGGTAGTCCCCAGGTTATGAATGTCTGGGTTATGAACAACCAGTACTTAAGAACACATAGACTGCCATTAACCCTATATGAATATTTCTGGAAAAAAGCCATTAATATCTTGGAAACTACATGGCGATGCATCATCAGTGTCTGCATAGTTCCCTAGAGATACAATATTTACTTTTTTTGTTCTGGACATTGACTTGAGTGTACCCAAGCCTGTTTTAGGCCATGTGTAGGGTGTATAGATTCTCTTTGTTTTTTCTTTAGTATTTTCCCTTGTAACCAGGTCCTCAGCTGCTACATGGCCATTTATGGTAAGAAAAAGAAAATGGCTGTACAAACAACCCTTGAAGCCTTCTTCAAGAAAGTGACTCCAGGGATTAACCCCGCCCGACCCACCGCCACTGCCAGCAGCACAATCAAACCCTGACTCTCCAGCACCAGCTCCATCATCATCAGTTAATGTTAGGCTTAATGGTACCTCAGGAATGTTCTAAACTGTTTTAAGAACTTTTTTTTATTTGTTTTTTTTACAATACCATATACCTACACACATATACCTACAAACCATATACATACAAACATACAGAATCTCTCTCTCTCCAGTATTTGTAGTTACTTTATTATTGTGGTACTATATCATTATTACAATGCTATATTGTATTTAAGATGTTTTAGTGAATATGGAAGTGTTTCTTAAGTGTTTTATATGCACAGAAAGTTAAAATATGTACCTACATTAAGACAAACATTTGGCTTACTCATGTGTAACATGGTAACTCTAGGAGGCAGGAAAGCGTTAACAGACATAGAGAGTAAATGCTGGAAAAAACAGGTGCCAGCACTGTGGGAAGCTGGTGCCCAAGTCTGCGGGAAGCAAGGTTCGGCTCTTGTTACATAGGAGAAGATATCAGAAATTATGCCCTGAGGATGCCAAAGATGGCTAGAGTGAAGGGCAAATGAGTTACACTTGGAATCAGGACTGGCCATCACCCCATGGATCAGCTGACATCGGTTGGTCGGATGGAAAAATAAAGCCTGGGATATGGAAAAGCTGAAGGTTCCTCTTTCAGGAGAGGTTCCGCTTTTGCCGCCATTGCTCCATGCAGAAGAACACTGCTACCCTGTGCTGCCAGTGCCTGAAGCTGGTATAGCATTTGAGTGTATAGTTGAGGCTATGCTTAGTTTTGTTATTTTCTGTGTCCGAGTGGGCCAACAAGGCCTGGGAACTGGGGGTTCTTGGTTGGCTGTAAATTTGTTGTTGCTGCCTTCCAAATTCCCCTTCTCTTTTCCTCCCCACCTCCCCGCTTTTTACCCATTTTAGCTACCTTGTTAGCACCCTCCACCCCTATATTTTCTCATTTTAATAAAACTATTTTTCTGCAGAGTTTGGGTTTGTCATGTGCCAAATCCAGTGTGTGGCCCAGGGCTCTGGGATCAGGGAGATTCTGGGCAGGATTCTAGTTCAGGTGGTCATGGGAATGGGGAAACCTGGTCAGCTTTTTGCTACATCATGTAATCTGGCTTACATACAAATTCAAGTTAAGGATGTTCTCAGGAAGAGAACTCATCTGTAACCCAGGGAATGTCACCTATGCCATAGCAGTGGAAACAAAACATTTGGTTTAATTTTTGTTACAGCTGCTGAAATTGATTTTTACTTATGGTATAAGAATCCTATTGTTGTCCAAAGGAAACTGAACACAAGATCGACCTGTTAATTTGACTGGGCATGTCCATTACTTTCCATGCTGCTGAATCCATGCTTCCATGTTTTGTGATATTGACATTCAGGCCTCCAAATATGTAACCCTTCAGCCAAAGAAAGACTGCAGTCAGGTCTACCTGATATTCTGCAACATAAATAAGAAGCAAATGAATAAAAACCCTTAAGAATTAATTAGGAGAATTTATGAGACCATCTGTATAACCATAAAGAACTGGGAAATTGCAAAAAATAAATGGTTTTGTCTTTGCTAAACTGTTCCTCATTAAGGGCAAAGCTGTAAATTACTCACAACCATGTGGGAAAAGAGGGTAACGTGGCACGTTGTCAGACCTAGGGAATCAGCATTGCGTGAAAAGTCATAGGAGCTGTATGTTGTGCAGCATGGTAGGACAGAGTAACTGCATTTACTGAGTGCAGAAAGATTTCAGGTATGCCATTACCTGGTGCTAGGCATGCACAAATGGAGAGAAAGACACTCTGTGACTGAATTATGGAATTTTGGGTGATTTTCATTCTACCCTCTGCACATGTCTGGACTCAGAATTTGTGCAACCTTGGTCACGTGTATTTATTGTCCCCCCAAATGGGCAGGTAAGAATGTACAAATGTCCTGATCACATGGACTTCCAAATAGATTTTATGCATTTTTGATTAGTGGTTCTTATATTGCATATTTTTCTGTGGCTAAATTTGTGCCCTTGATCAGCTCTCCTGCTCCTGAGCTGTGCGAAGTTAACAGCAGGGTGGCTGAGGAAGAATATGTGAAGTCTCTGGCCACCATTTGACTGTGCAGTGGCGCCCCTCTTCCTTCTTGGCATGCTGGCTTGAACTACAGAGTAGAACCTGTCCTGTTGCTTGGGGGTGGTGGGGATATAATTCTCTCAAAGGCAGTTGCAACAGTAGTGACTGCTTAGATCTCCACTGAGCACAGGTTGCAGTTCAAGCTTCTGCACAAATTTCCTGCTTCCTAGTGGCTTGGAAGAAGCAAAGGGGAGGGGGTTGGAACTGCAGCAGGCGGACAACAATAGCTCCATCTGTCAGCTGTTGTCCTGCTTGGCTTCCACATGACTCATCCAGGTAAGAGAAGCTTTTCCTCTCCAGTAGGAAAAGGGACGAATTTGTGCATTGGTTTACAGCCTTAGACTTACACATAGAAAGTGTGCATAGGTTTACAGCCTTAGACTTACACTTATGTGGGAGCGACCCTCATTGACACAGTGGAATTTACTTCTCTGAAACATTCTATGACTGAACTGGAAGGTGTTTAAGTAGATACTCTTGATTTTGGCCACAGACTGCTTTTCTTTGCATTCATGCCTTTTGAAAAATAGGGATTTTGGTTTCTGTTAGCATGCTTTAGAGAGTCAGACTCTGTCCTTCATTGTTTGGAATCCTGATTGCACTGTTATACTGTACTGCATTACTTTGCCCTGCTGTTCAGCCCCCTTCCATGTCCCTAGATGCTGCTGTGTAACTCACCATGGTCACCGCATGCAAATAGTGCCACCATCTCTCAACCCTGAAACTAGGCTTGGGGGTTACTTTATTGCTGCTAATATTGCGGGCTTTGGAATGCTGGGGAGGGTGGGTGTCTTTGTACATGTGTGGTTCTTGACTCTCACAGGGATTTAAAGGTTGTGCACCCTGTGTGTAAAGTTAGACCTTATATTAGCAAATGGATATACATTAGCAAAGGACTGGAGGCATGTATGAAGTATATTTTCTGCCTGCACATCAGGTATTTATTTGGGAACCTTAACAAGCAGGTCTTTTCTCCAGTTTGTCTGCAGCATTTGCTATTCAGAGAAAGGTAAGCTATGGCTTGGTGTTTGTGCCCAAGGAAGAAAGAAGGCCATGTGCGTTGTCTTACTTTAAGTGACCTGTCAACTCTTCTGCACTCCATGTCTAAAACTGCAGTATGTTTTCTAGGAAATCTAAATGCGTAGTTCCTTAATCATATGAAGTGTAATCCTTAATCATATGTAATTCCTTAATCATATGAAGTGTATCATATGTGACATGACCTGTACTCTGTGGATTGCCTCAGTTGCTCCGAAGTCTTCTGCTGCATGAGTAGGTGTTTTGCTGCTTTCCAATTGTAGTGCTGCTCTAGTTTGGATTGACTTGTGTTCCTCTGAAACCATTTGTGGATGGCGTTGTTTGGTATTATAGATTTGCAAACACATTCGTTAAGTGTACATTATGGATGAAGGAAATGTTCTGGAAGGCTTACGCAGTCTCTGTATAGCAGGGCTTTTTAAAAGAAGGAACCAGATACTTCTTTAGTATTAAATTTATTTTCCCCTCTTCTGTTTCCTTCTTCTCTATTTTCTCTTCACAACCACCCTGTGAGGCAGGTTAGGCTGAGAGACTGTGTCTGGCCCAAAGTCACCCAGTGAGCTTCATGACCAAGCAAGGGCTAGAACCCAGAATACCTGAGTCCCAGTCCAATACTCCAACCACTATGTTGCATTAGTTCTCTGACACATGCATTTCCAAATGACATTTCTGCAATTCAAAATTCAAATCATGTAACATTTGTATTATGTAAAAAAGTGATGGCATACAGTGTGAAGAGTAACCAGAACAACCCAAGCTTATATAGAAACCTAAATCCTGCTCAAGATAACCAATTCTATTCTTCCTACCAAAGACACTCTCTAGAGAGGTCCCCTTGGTGTAGGAGTCCATGAAATGTCATGGGTCACACAAAAATGCAAACACACAAAAATGGGTCAAACAAAAATGTAACAGTGCATGCTCTTAAGGTGCCTTACAATGACATGGCAAGAACAACCTGCCTTAGAAGAACTTCTTGGGCCCTACCAAAAGAAAATTTCTGGATTTGCCTCTGTATGGGTAGTAGAGGGGACATGGGGAATTACAGACTGGTTAGCCTTACATCCATTGTAGGAAAAACAATGGAAAGGGTCATAATAGCAAGAGACCTAGTAACCCTAGATAGGGAAGGAAGGCTGGCTGCCACAGAACACGGCTTCCACAAGATTAGGCATGGTTGACTGACCGAAAGCAGAGGCATCCATTAGTGGGGAATTATCAGGATGGCAGCCAGTGACAAGCAGGGTTCTGTTCAATTTTTTCATCAACGACATGGAAGAAGGGGTGAACAGTCTGCTGATTAAATTCGCAGATGATACTAAAACCAGGGTAGTGGCCACAACTGAGGAGCAGGTACTCCAGATCCAGAAGGATCTGGACAGACTATGGAAGTGAGCAGGAGACAATGCAAGGATGGCGTTCAATGTGGCTAAGTGCAAGGTCTTGCACTTGGGGCATAGGAATGAGTGTCATAAGTACAGGTTAATGAACAAGTGGCTGGAGAGCAGCACTTGTGAAAGGGACCTCGGGGTGCTGGTTGACTGCAGGCTAAGCATGAGTCAGCAGTGTGCCAGGGCAGTCAAGAAGGCGAATGCCACCCTTGGTTGCATAGCTAGAAGCATGGCTTCTAGATCGAGAAAGGTATTACTACCACTTTATATGACTCTGGTGTATTGTGCTCAGTCCTGGGGCTCTCATTATAGGAAGGATATAGCCAGGTTAGAGTCAGTGCAGTGTAGGGCCACAGGGATGGTGGCTGGATTGCAGGGAAAACCATATGAGGCGAGACTAAGCGAACTGTGTCTTTTCAGCCTGGAGAAGAGGCGACTCCGAGGGGATCTGTTGGCAACTTATAGGTATGTGAAGGGGTGTCGCACAGCGGTGGGTAGAGACCTGTTTTCCCCTGCAGAGGCGTGCAGGACATGTTCCAAAGGAGCCAAGCTCAAGGAACCAAGGTTCAATTTGAATGCCAGGAAGTACTTCCTGACAGTTAGGAGCCCAAAGGTATGGAACAGGCTTCCATGGGAGTTGGTTGAGGCCCCATTGATGAAGGTGGTCAAGGATAGGCTAGATATGCACATGGTGGGCATGTTGTAAACGTTGCTGGCTAGAGCTGGGGGTCAGAGCAGATGGCTTGGGAGGCCCCTTTTGACTTGTTCATGTTTCTATGAGCAATAATTTAGCAGGTGAAGCAGTACTGAATATTTCCAGTACTGAATTTTTAAAAATTCCTCTACACATAAAAAACTAGATGTCTGGTCAACGGTTTTAACATAGCCTTCTGTGCAATGTGTTTCTATGTATGATTTTATTGTGTATAGAGGAGATGGTAATCCTCCCTGACAATCCCTCCCTAGTGTGGCATTTTGTAGTCTACAAGCAGACTACTGTTGTGAGCTAGGATTCCTTCACCCGTTCAAAGCCACAGACCCTTCCTGCAAAACATCCTTTATTGATCAAAGTGTTTTCCAGACACGCAGACTTGGAATGTATCTCTGAGCATGGACAGAGTGGTTTGTTGAACCCAATCTAGTATTCACTTCCAGGAACTCTCCATGTGAGCATCTCTGCTTCTTTTATCTCAGTGTCTGGTAATGGCCCATATTCCCTGTACCCCCCCCCCCCAACCCGGTGCCTCTCCTTCCTCTTCTTCTGCCATCTGCCCTTGAGAATGTGAGCCCACAGCAGTCATATTTCTCACTCGCCACATTTATGGTGTTGCTTGTGGCTTTCATCTTCAAATTGATTTTCACTAGAGCCTGCAATCAATTAAGCCAAATAATAGCTTGCTTTTAATCAGAGTGTGGGTCCTTTGGCAGACTTCAGTGGCTGCCTTGGCTGACTGTGCCTTACTGCACTTGTGGCACCAGCTGATGGGTGCTGGGAGCTGGACAGTAGCACTGAAGTATAGGAAACAGGACTGTGTGTCTGAGAAAGCTTGTCCTGCACTTCCTACACTGGTCTCCCAGATGGCACAAGATCTCCAAAGCAAGATTCAATTGCCACTGGAGCCCGCTTCTGTACTTGGAATTTTGCTGGGAGCTGGGCTGGTATCAAGGGTAGCCATAGCTGGACCCTTGCAGTGGCACACACCTCAGCAAAGGCTCACTGACAGGAACCCTCTGGGTTTGCTCCCCTTTTCACCATGGCAGCCTGCCTGTTCGACTGCCTCTCCCTGACAACAGTGGTGGTGAGGAAGGCGAGCAGCAGAAGCTACGGCCCACTTGCCTGTCAAGCAAATAAGTGGTGGCAAGGAGTGGAAGGTTGAAGAGGAATAGCGGCTCATGATAATAGTGGGGAGAAAGTGGACTCTCCCAGGTGGATGGGATTGAGGGTATCTTGGCCAGGGGCCCTCAAACACCTGGAGCTAGCATTAGAGTGGTATGAGGGAGGAGGCATCCTGGTTTTCGCCTCAGGCAGCAACTTATCTTGAGTTGTATGCAGCTAAAGTTAGCAAACTAAAAAAAAAAAGCAGAGGAGGATAAATGTTGCAATTTTCTTACACAAAACTTAAGTAGATCTAGTATATTATATACCCCTATAGGTTGTTTAAATAGCAAGACATACTGTTATTAGACATTCTAATAGTAAATTTCAACAAAGGCACATATTCACATATTTGTCCATTTGTAAATTGTGCCTAAAACCCACCTGTTCAAAAGTTGAAAGTTCATCTAGTCTTCCACCCATTCTGTTATTGAACTTGGCTATTTAACCTTCCTGTGTTGCAATATTAGTCTTTTAAGAAGTAGGTAGAAAATCTAGTTTGACCTTGTGTTAGATCCCAAGAAAGAGGTAGATAGTTAGGAAGAAAATGCATATCCATCGGAAAATTTATCTGAATTACTACCTTCTCCTAAAAGGAAGCAGCCATCAGGCATTGCCAAAATATACAACTAAGAGAAGCAGTAGCTGTATTGTGCCTTCTACAATTGCCTGATGTAATTAGACCCTTGCTGAAAAGACATTGTGGCATCCAGTGCATTTGAAATGTCAGTTTTTGCTGAAGCAAATGTAACCTCTGTTACTCTTTCCAAAATAGATGCCAACAAAGTATTCCATCAATTGGGCAAAACAGGATGCTCCAGTTCATTATTCCACCCTTGCTTAAGACCCCATGAATCATATTTGTTCTCTGATAATAGATATTTATTAACATGTGAGCTGGTGTAGCTTCAGACAAGCATCTCAACAACAGGGGCTGTGAAAGCTGCAGGGCTAAACCTGGATCCCTACAGATATTTCAGTCATAGCTGGCAAATCACATTTAGCGTGCAAAACAGAAAATGGCAGGATGTTATCATCAGCTGATCCAGAGGAAAAATCAGCCTGTCTGTCCAAGTCTACCAGTCAAATGTTTTCTTTCCAATCTTTAAGCCTGGTTTTCTCCATGTGAAAATGATCTGAACTACAATTGACATGAAAGTGTGTGCCTCTTATTGCCATAACCATAGGAGGTACCCTACTTTTTTGGGGTTGTGTTGCATGGGGAAAGTTAGCGGGGTTGCAGTCCAACCCATCTGGAGCATGCTAGGATAGGACAGTCTAATCTGAGCAAATAAGACCAAAATATAGTAAAGACAACCAATAAGCTCAATGGTGTAAAGAAAGGTCAAGGGAACCAATATCATGGTAGGGTGGAACCCCACATAATTTTCTAAACAAAGTATTATGTTTCTGAAAATACTTACTTGATCCAAGTAAAGGTGCAACACATAAAAGGTGTTACATTCATTATTAAGTATATCTACCCTGCCCCATAGACTTAACATTTAAAATGTTTCTCTGTTGATGTCATGTGAGAACTTATTAATCAGCTTATTCAACTTTAGGTTAATCCTTTGAAATATACCAGCCCAGACTTTGACCAATTAATAGAGTAGCCAGATACATATCCGAAATTGTTAATCATCTTCATCAAAGACGGAACAGATGATGGGAGTTGCAAAAACAACAATAAAAGATCATTGGCATAAGAATACATTTAAATTCTAAGGAATTATATACCCTTCCTTTCTGCTTGAGATTCAACTTTGAGAGACAATTAGGGAAGACTTTAATGGGGAAGAACAATTCCTTGAGCAATTCATACTAGCAACAGTTCTGCAAGGTGTTCTCCAAAGGCGAAAGGCAGGAACAAAAGAAGTGACAGAAATTTACCAAAAATTTTAACCAGAAAGTTGGGGCCCTCCTCATTAAATAGGACAGTTGAATCATATGTGATACCTTCTGATCTGTAAGTGAAGTCAGCTGTGTTCATTTTAATTTGGCTTCTAGTCTACTCTATGCAGAACTCCCACTGCAGTCAATTTGAATTCTCCACAAAAGCTCAGGGAGAAACAGAATCAGTATGTAAAGTTTGTCAAATGTCCTGGGATCCCCGGATGAAAGGCACTATTTAAATGTCACTTGTTGTTATAAGTAGGTTTTCTTGCATGATTTGTCAAAATAATAAATGTTTGTTTTAGCACAATGTGTTCCAATTTCTTGATTTCCTCTTTTCATATTAATCTGAAACAAAGATACAAAATAATATCATTTTAAGCATCTGGCAGTGATAATTTAATTTAATTTTTTAAAGCTCTTGGGGATCTATTGTAAACAAAAGTCAGGAGAAAGACACGTAAGTTGGAATAATGAATGTTAATGACATGAATTACGCAGTAGCTTTGGTTACGAGAGAGCACAATTTTACTGTAGTCAAAATTGCCTTGGATAGATGTGTATAGATAGCCAATATTGTAGGAGTAGTGAATATTAAATTCAGCCTGTCTGAAACAGGACTCCTACCTTTTTAAAAATTCATAAGAAAGCCTCAGCCATAAAAGGTGTAAAAACTGAATCTTAGGATTTTCCATGGGCACACATATGGCGCACTCATAAAGATACCCTTGAGAAGATGGGAGGAGGAAGGAGTAATTCTATGTTTATGTATCATAATGGCTATGTTGAAGGAAACCAAAGAGGTGAAGTGTATTAAATTTGATTTTTTCCCCCTATAGATAGAAACCATTTGCATACAAGCCCACCCTTCCTTTACTCTCAGAAATGGACTTTCATATGGCTTTAAGTCTCAAACTGAATTTGTTTTTGAGGGGCTGAGCTATAGATTGTGCCCCTTGAAGCAGGGCTGTCTAGCATAGTGAAGAGTGAGGTGGTCAGAATTTTCAGGCTACCATTATGGGGAATTCTGATTTGCATGCATTGGTTGGATGCAATGCAGTGATGATTCGAGCTGTTCTGAAGCAGTGCATACTTTAGAGGAGCTGCAGTTGGTTGCTATATGAAAAAAAAAATCTTGATGTAGTTGGATCCTTCATTTCAGACCCTCATACTCCCTCCTCAGGGCAGATCACAAAAGCACACGAGAATAAAATTTAATATAAACACAGTGTCAAAGGAATAAATATACATTATCTGAGCATAAACACTGGAAGCTCAGAGCCACTTGACTACAATAAACCATTTTAACAGTAGCAGCCAGCAACAAGGGCTTCTTCTTCCCACCCTTCCCCTGCGATGTAGGTGGCCCTGCCTAGGAACATTAACTCTTATTTCACAATGGTGTGTTTCACACTCTTTAGCCCAGCAATGATTCTCGCTCTGTTCCCAGCAGCCTTCTGTCCAAGGAACATGGCTGGCCTCCTGAGAATTACCAAGTTGCCCCTTGAACTGCTGACAAGGCTTTTAAAAACAAACAAGAACAATCCAAAACTTTGTCCGCCTTGTTTTTAAAGATAAGACCTTTCTTCTCAGCCCCCAGAATAATCTTGTCCCAGAGATTAATCCAGTCTTTAAGGTGGTGTTTCCTGTGAACCACTGAAACACATGAAATTAGGCTGGCCCTTACAAGGATGGCCAACATGGTGGCCCTCCAGTTTTGACCTACAGTTCCCTTCAGTCCTAACCAGCATTGCCAGTCATGAGGGATGATGGCAAGTATTGGCCAAAACACATGGAGGACCTTTAATTGCCTACTCTGGCCATTTACCACAACGAGGAAGACTCTGTCCCATAATGCTTGGCTACCTGAACCTCCTTGAGGACAGAATACACAGCTTCAGGTGAAGATTTGCAGTGGGTGAGCAAGCACATTTTGACTAGAAGAAATGAGAATGGTAAGCAAAATTAGCTCTGAGGCAAATACTTAATAGACTGATATTAGGTTATTTCATTCTAAGATTTCTGTGCCATGAGTATTAAAAAGACCCTTAGTTAGTTAGAAAATAACAGCTTAGGGAGCAATAAGTTGTGGACCTAGACAAATTCAGAGCTATTTAAGATTTCCACTTCTAGTGTCAGGGGAAGTGTTCTGATCTTGGAGGTGGGGATCTGTGATCTTTCCCCTTGCCAATGGTATGGGAAGACTTCTGCTGGTTGCCTCTTCAGTGACAGTAACACAACTTAGTAGGTTGGGATGGAACATTTCAGTAGGCTGGGAGGGGAAGAGATTGGAGAAGCACCAGGCAAAAACATATCTATTTTCCCAGGCATTTGGACATTACCTGAGGATTAATTGTTATGAGCTGATTTTGTGATGCTCTTTCAAGGATGGGTGAAATGTTGTGTATTGTAGATGAACAGTTTCTATATTATATTATTTTTAGATTGTGTTTCATGCTGTTTGTTTTTATTTGTAGTATTGTGCTGATTATGGTTTGTACCAACTTCTTTTTCTTTTATGCTAATTATGCATTTTTGTATTTGTGTGTTTAAAGGTGCAATCATGAGCATGTTTAGACAGAAAAAAAATTTACATCTCCCAGCATGGCTGACTGGGGAATGCTGGGAGCTGTAAGACTTGCATCTGTCTAAACATGCCCAGGATTGCTCCCTAAGATGCATACAGACTGTCTTTTGAAGTAGGAGGCAATTTGTAAGTTTCAGTAACAGCAGCATAATACTAATCTGGTATAGCTACATTCACCAAACAAATCTCATGAAGCCAGAGATAGAAGGTATGTGGTGGTGGGAAGGCTGTCACTTGCTAAGCTTCTCTAAAAAGGGAATTTTCTTCATTAGAATTTTATGAATACTAATTAATAAAGAATGAACAATGTGTTTTGTACATAGGGATTTTTAGCCTGCCAAAATCAAGGAGGACTGTCTGTGACTATAACCTGAGGTTGCTGGGCACTGCCTTTTTTTAATGTGCCCATAACCATCAGTCCCTGGGAGGGATTTACAAGGACTGAAATACTCTGTTCATACCCTGGGCTGTGACATTTTATTTATAGCCTGTAGGGGTGGCTGCTCCCAGAATTGGGGTATTCAGCCACATGGTCCAATAGGGACACAGTGAAGTGGGGACATTATTACATGTGGCAGGCAGATGCATAATCAGTACCTTGAGACAAAAATTAAAATCCCCTCTGGGAAGATAATTAAAGAGGACTTAGTTGTTTTCCATTCAGTTTTACATTTCATTTTGTACAAGAAATGAAAGGCAGAAGCTCCTATGGCCTCTAGGCAGTGTATCAAGGCCCACAGAATGCTTCTAATTCCCAGATCCAAGGTTGGAAAAGAGCTCTGACCTCAGAAGTGGAGACTTGCACTTGGATGGCCTCGCTTGTCTTTTGCAGCCTGTGCTGGTTCCTTCCTTGAAGTCATAAAAGCAGTGTCTGAGAGGGGGTCAAGAGCCACTCTGGTGGGCAGGGAGGAGAAGAGAATGGGTCTGACATTCCTGCGTTTCTTCTTCCCTGTCCAAAGAGCAGGGTAGATGAGAAGAGAGGTAAAGATCATTTCTGGAGTTCTCCTGCCCTACATAGGTTGCCTCTAAGACTCCACGTTTGTAAGCTTAGCACCATCCTTACTGGACTGTGCCCTTGGAGAACATATTATATGAAGTAACTAATATAAAACATGAATTCCTAAAAACAAATGTCTTAATGTACTTATGCATGGTGGAAGGGTATAAGGGTATAAGTACAGTGGTAGGTACTCTGAGATAATGCCAAAATCCTTTAGATTTATTTTTTAATTGGATTAAAAATTAAATCAATGTTTTTATTTTTAAAAATAGTAAACTTCTCTCTAACTTAAAAATACACATCTATAATTAAAACACCATAAATGTAGTAAAGCAACACTAACATTCTCATAAAAATTAAGTTACCTAGCAATCAAACATGGACATTAATTTCAGTTTTACATCTCATGAAAATGGATCCATCTAGGCTGACTTACAGCTTGTGCATCATGAAAATTCTGGGCTTTCCGTTTCACATGTGCAATGGCACAGGGTGGATGGAACTGTTGTTCTGGGATGGCAGAGCTGGACCAAACAAGGCAAGACAGAAAGACAATATAATAGATGGGTAAAGATCAACACCTTTAAACAATCTCAAACATTGGATGTTAATAAAAGTAAATTAGGTTTTTTTTTTCCAGTCCCGTAACTACCAAAGCTTGCTTTGACCTATAAGTCATGGACATTTCATTTTTGTTTGCTATTTTTCTTTTTTTCTTTTTTGGCGAGGGCAAGCCTGGGCCAAGTAAGAAAGAAACAGAAAGCAGAAGCCTGGAAAGAGAAGAGATGAAATTGCAGTGTTTTGCATTTGCATACTGAGGTTGAAACTTGTAGCTACTCACCTGGGAGAAAATCTCATCGAACTTAATGGAACTTATCTCTAAGTAGATGTGCATAGATTAACAGCATATAGAAGTTATATGTGACATTAACCTCTACTGTGATGCGTACTGGTCATAGAAAAGATTCTATATGGCAATATATTTTATCTATAGGTAAAAAGGAAAGCATGCAGATGTGCATCCAGTGGCAGAGATGCAGTACAGTACCTTATGCCCTGCATTTTCTCTGGACAGCATTTTATGACCTTCTATGGTTTAGCATCAAGGAGGAGAAGGGAAGGGGTTTGGAGTACTGGCTGGAATTGGTGTAATTCAGTGGTCTCCATTTCCTTCCCTTCCTACCCCTCCATTTCCTTCCCTTCCTGAACCCCTATTTCTCCTTCTCAGGTCCAGTTGGGAGCTTCTAGAGGCAGGGTAAGTTGGCACAATTCTTTTCATGCCAGCTGCATGAGAGCAGGGTAGAGGCTTTGCCTTTGCAATTCCAGCTCTGAGAATCTCTGAAGAATCTTACAGACTCTCAAATGATATTGGGGGGTGGGGGTGGGCATAGGACGGTACATTCAGTGGGACTAAAAGATGCAAAGCCTTTGTTTGAAAATGAAATATTGTAAATAATACTCTCTATTTCATTGTGATCAGATTTGCATCCAGGAAATAGTGATCAGATTGTATCCAGGAAATAGATGCAAAAATTTCAATGGAAAAATTGATTTAAGTCACCATTTTAAAGTAAACTTGCTGATTTCAATCATGGGTGGATAGTCATGGAAGCCTTTGACTGTGATGTATGAAGTGAATATAAAGCTAATGATTTAACTCAGTTTGATTCAAATGATTTAATTCTTAAAATGTAAACTTCTCTCTTAAATTACTGTTGGCCAACCACACCAAGCTATAGTTGTCCATATTTGGTAAAATATTTTTTAGAGTGATGCACTGAACAGCTGGATTTGTGGAAACAACCTGTTGAAACTTTAAGAGATAGAACCATTACTCTCCCCAGTTAATGTATTTTTGAACAACAACATCAATATCCATCACACATCCAAGCGTGCATTAAAATGTTCCTGGTCTCCATATGGCTGCCATTGTGAAATTCCTATTCTCACTACTGAATTTCCAGATAGAGTTTTCTGGGGACGGTCACCTTGAATATCGAGCTTTCTAATAACTTCTGCTTAGCTTTCTAATAATGGAAGTTGATTGCATTCTAAGGAAAGGCAATGATGAAAGTGTTAAGCAGTATTAGTAAGGATATGAGATTTTACAATATTTAGGATCCTATCACTCTCCCTATTATTGCTATAGTTCTCCAGAGTTTGGGACAAACAATAGAATTGAATAGAATTAGAGATGACAAGGGCTTCTAAGGCCAATGAGTCCAACTCCCACTCCATTCCACATGTTGTCTCCCATCCAGCTCCAATCCTACACCTTTCCAGCTTAGCAAAGCTAACTCAACATGCTAGTTTGAGCTATGCAGGCAAGCCTTTCTCCCCTCTGCTAGTTGTGATTTATGTATTTATTTATTAAAAGCTTTTGTATGCTGTCCTATTATACAAGATCTCATGACAGCTTACAATATTTAAAAACAATTAAACAATTTCATTAAATAATAAAACAGAACAAAACAATAAATCGCAAAACAAACAGAGCGACTAAACTTAAAAGCTGTTATATTTTAAAATACTGTTTAAATAAAAAGGTTTTGGCCTGGCGCTGAAGAGTATAAACTTGGCGCCAGGCCTACCTCTCTGGGAAGTACATGTATGTGAAGCAGTGATTGAGATTCTGGTAACAGTAATAACAAAAGTTTATTATTGATGGGCAGTTCACCCCAAATCTACACTGTTTTTAGCTATAAATGCATTTGATTGTCCAGAACAGTAATGGGAAAATTTTGGCCCACAGAACTGGCCTCTAGAACTTTCTTCCAGTTTCCCTCACACTCATCAGCTTTAGAGGTAGGCAAAGCTGCTCATTTCCATTTTTCCTGCATTTGCATTATTTCTATCTTGTGCTCTTTCTTATATGGTATATTCTTGTTAAAAATTTACTGAAATAGCATCCGTACTCACTTGTACCAGACCAATGCAATAGGTATGGCTGCTCCTAGCATGGAAAAAGGTGAAGATACAGCCACTACAATGTAGCTATTAAGGATGAGGCACCTACCAGTGAAAAAGAGATGACTGAGCATCAACATGGTTATTAAATATACAGGGGCTCCAAGCTAGGCTTTGAAGAGCAAAGTTCTTGGTGCATACATGACAAATCAGCCATCTTCATAGGATGCGAAGAAAGATCTGGAAACTGTCCAACAGACAAGATGTAGTACGTGAATCATTCTTTTATTGGCTTAATTTCTTTAATCATTTTATGGAATTATACTTCTAGACTATGCCTTCCACATCTGACTATATTTCAACATCTTTGTATGGGTGGGGTCTCACATACAGAGAATGTTGTTCATTTTATTCTTCTGTGAATTGCATGCAGTCTGAGGAAAAGGTTTTTTTATGCCTTTGTTAGGAAGACAGTCTGCTCCAACTTTTGCTGAGCAAATGTAGAAACTAGTTGCAGTAATGTAACCAATCAAGCAACATCATTTGGTGTGACTGCTAAAAAGGTTAGAGCAAAGATCCTTAAAACTGTTGCTGTAAACTGTCAAGCAAAAGAGAGAAAATAAAAATAGACATGCTGGTAGATAGTAATAATAGCATTTCTTTGGCCTGTCCCTACCCTGTCAGTTCCTCTGTACTGCTGCTCATTGTTGCAGTTGTCAAGCAGTGGACATAGAAGAATGAAGTGAACAAACCCAAGGAAAGAGCCGAGAAGAACATCTTCACTCTCATTTCAAAATGTCTCACATGTTTCTCTCTGTGTGTGTGTTTTAAGTTTTTATGAACTGTAATTGCAGTTTCCGATCAGGACTAAAATCAAATGTCAGCACAGCACCTAATTTAAGTGCATTTTACCTTTTACAAATTCTTTCTAATCCTTTCAGTTGTAGAAATGATTGAATTTTAGCACATAAACTCAAAATACTACAGAAATAGTTTTTTAAATGACTGAACTGTCTTTTATCTTCACGAAACCTGAAACCTACATGTACCTGTGTAATTTTAATCTTTGGATGCCCTACTAGAATCATGATTTGACTAAAGCTGCCCATGAGAACAAGCCTACTCCCTCCCCGCCCTGCCCAGCTATCTAATTGCTTGACTGCACATCAGAGCAGAAAGGCAACTTTCCTCATGGTGCTCCCCTCATGATGTTCTTTGATGAATGGGAATTTGATAAGTTATATGTGCTAGGATCAGCCATATCCTACTTAAAATACTGAATTCCTAATCTATCCTGAAGTCTTTCTTCCATGTCAACATTGCAGTTCCATGTGATTTACTAAACACTTGGAGTTATTATTTGTGTTATTTTCTGCAGGAATGCAACAGGGAACATCAGCAGGTGACAGACATATTTTTGCTAGATGCAGTAAAATACCTGGACAGTTTGTCATAACTTCTTTAAGATATTGATATCAATAAAGCACTCCTATAAATCAATATGAGCCTATGAATGCACATAATAGATTTACAAGTATCAATACTGGGAAGATAAATAATGTTTCATTCAAAATTTGTACTAATGGTAAGTAGCACATATCCAGAACCAGAAAGAACTATTCTAAGTCTGAAGTTATTTACCCAATTTGGTTGGTTTGGAAATGTAAGGACAGGGGATAAGTAAATAAACAGGATTGCTATCTGTATTTTTTCCCCAGTGATCAAGCTGATATTTGCAATGCTGAAGCCATATTTAATAGTAATACTCTGATCCGTAAGACTATTGGCATTGGTAACCCAAGCCTTGCATTTTTCAAGGTAACTTGGGTTGTAATTTTCTGCCTAGTTTCATGGGAGTAAGTCCTGTTGTCAATAAGACTTGCTTCTGAGCAGTCATACGTAGGAGTCCAATGTTATAGTGCATGGAATGCATGTTTATGTGGAAGCCCCACTGAAATCGATGGCATTTACTTTCATGTAAGATGCACCCTTAAATTACTTTGTATGTCATCCAATTAATTCTCAAGCCCAGCTTGATGGAATCTAAAGATAAGTCTTCTTCCAGTAGTATTTGCTCTATAAAAGAGGCTGCTGCCTGACATAGCATTGCTTTTCACTGGTACTGTTTCTGGTCTGTGGCACTTTCACTGCACTCTGGTTAATTATAATCAGTGATTAACACCTGCCTCTTAAGATCAGTGTTAGAGATTTCCATATATTCAAGATCAATGCTAGACCGATGGACTTACTGAACATACTGCTAACACCGAAACAGATGCCTGTTCCCTTGGAAGGCTACTGCTTCAAACATTTCTGAGGCATTTGACTTTGCTGGTTCTTTTCTGGTTCTCAAAGTGGACAACTGTTTCTCATGAAACATTTGAAAAAAAAAAGATTTCCATAAATTGTACCTTACTAAAGAAATCTTGATGTATTATATTACTTTTAATTGATTCTTTCAATTGGTATAAATTTTCAAATAAGAAGATACTGTATTTATTTCATTTCTACATCATCCAATAGCCAAAAGTCTCTCTATTCTGGAGCAAATTTTCTTTTTCTGTCTTTATCTGAGATATGCATGCATGTGTCGTATCAAGCAATTAATGAATCTGTGAGAGAGAAGGGAGAATGCTGATCATGTGTAATTTTAAAAATTAGCTGTATTTTAAAAATGATAATGATTCCACCCCCTTAGTTCAGGCACCTTTTTGTTGATTGAGGATGTTTAAGGGCACAATTCCATGGCTATTCAGACAGAAAAAACATCCCATAACTCCCAGCATTCTCTAGCCAGCATGATTGATTGGGGAGTGCTGGGCATTGTTGGCCTTTTTTTTCCTAAGCATGCATAAGATTGCATCCTTCTTGGATAAATCTAACCAATATTTTAATTCAGTGTTGCAGACTTAATTACTTCTGATAGAAAAATAGGATGAGTCTATATCCTCCAGTGTGTGAACAAATATGCATGGACAGTTCTACATGTATCTGAAATGATGGGGAAAGGGCGAAACAAATGACGGAACTGGTGCTCAGTTTGTCGATAAGCATTTTTGTCTTTTTGGAAAGCAGAAAAGAAATCAGATTTGCATCACAGCTGAGGGACTTGCTGTGAGATCATTAAAAAAACTATTACAACTGTCTTTCCCCAGATTTCCATAGAACGTAGTTCTCTGTGCAGCACAAGGACCAATGGGTGGAAACTGCAAAAAAGTATATTTTGTGTATACTTAGTAGACATGCTCTAAGAGCTGTGTAACAGACTGCCTTGGGGAGGTGGTGGACTCTCTGTTATTGCAGGTATTTCCACAGGGTCTGGAGGATCATCTATCAGGGCTGATGTAGTTGCATTCCTCACTACAGATCCTGCATGACATGACCTCCAGTGTCTCATCCAATTCTATACTTCTGTGATACTACGATCATCAAGTGAATTATTAGATTTGATAACAAGCCCTAAAGCTGCTCACTGGGGACTATTCCAAGATTATTCCTATCTCACTACATTTTTATATTTGAGTTTTCTACCCCTTATTAGCAAGCTTAATGCATATTTTTAAAAAATCCAGTTTTGAATCCCTTTAAACATTTTATATGACTACATGCCTACATTGTAGCATATCAGCTATTTTGTGCTAAATTGACATCTTAGAATGATGGTAGTCAGGTAGAAAGACTTATATTCTGCTCTGGTTTGATACCCTATATTAAAAAGTTTAAGAGATAGAAAAGTTTTATGCCAGAATTAGGAAGTTGGAAACTATCCTTTATTTAGTTGAATTTGCAGCTCACAACTTGTTTGATTTGCATATCGGTATCATGCTTGATTCTTTTACCACCAGTGAGGGTCAGTAGTATTATACCTGTGTTCAGAAATGGAAATAAAATACATCTTGACACTTGCAGATTGATTGCTTTCATTATATTTAACTAGAGTCCTCAACAGAACTGTAACGAGACTTTAATTAGAAAGCTGCTGGCTTATACTACTGGTGTCACAGGACTGTAAACAGACATGGTGGAGTGGCTGCTGGAATGTAAAGGAAAGAAAAATTAATCTCTGGGCATATTAAAATAAAACTCCCTAGACTGTATCATTAGTCCCTTGATAAAAGTATGGCTTCTCCTTGAAGCATTTTTGTCTTCTGCTTGAGAATTTCTCTGATTTTGAGGAATAAAGGATTGTAGAGGCAGTACTAGCTCCATGCTTGAGAAGACCCTGAGCAAAGCAGCCTTTGGTGGGTCCTGGTAGTCTCATGTAGCTACGGTGGTAGTGCTCAAAGTAGCACTGGGAAGCAGAGCCTAGCAACCCTCGGCATTTCTCACAGAGCTCTAGAGTGGTACATTGTGGGAAATTGAAAACAGTGGCAAGATCCAGTCAGCAGCTGCTACTTAGAGATAAAATAGGAGCTCCCCAAGGCAGGGACATGTCAGGATAGTGTATCCCTGGCAGTTGTCTAAAGTTGCTGGCCTTATGAAGCAGTTAGATGCTTGATGGATGGCTTAGGTGGGGGACGGGTCTATGCCTTGCTTTGACTGAAGCTGGCTTTTTGTTACGGGGCAATAAAAAACAATGTCAGAACACGGCAAATAATCAGGCAAAATAGGGAAGGCTAGTAGGGAACAGGCAGGCAGTGGTGGTCAAAGTAAAAGTAGAAATCAAAGCACTGTTAAGTTGTTGGATATTTAATCTAGAAGCAGAGTCAGGCAGAAGTACAAGGGTCATCAGCACGGAACACTGATCAAGGCAACGTCTATAAAGCATAGAGCCACTAGAGCTGAAGAACAGTGTTGCATTCAACGGGCAGACACTGGATGGGCAGACACTGAAAGCTTTTAATATCAGAGCCTGCTGAGCCTGACCCAAGGCTTAGCTGCAGCATATTAATTCTCTCTGGTCTGACCCTTACTCATAAGGACCTGCTTTCTCCTTAGTTCTTTTATGTAAATAGGCATATTGTATTATTTATTGTATAATTTTAGTATTTATGTGTTGTGAGCTGCCCCGAGGCTTTGTTGCGATGGGGCGGCATAGAAATGTTTTAAATAAATAAATAATAAAATATTCTTTCTCACAGGAACCCGACTGGCCTGCTTCTTCAGGTGATGACTTTCCTGGGTCAAGAGACTGCTCCCCTCTGCCTTTGAAACAGAGTCCCCTCCTCCTGACAGGGCTAGACTAGAGTCTCTAAGTGTCCAGGCTCTTCCTGGCCTTCTGCCATGGATGGTGCATTGGCATCTGTGGATTTGCCAATCAATGCAGCTCCCTCAAGTGTCTAGAGAAGGCAGCCTGGTTGTAGGTGTTTACAAGGATCAGAAACAGTAGAATTATAAAGACCAGCTGGAAACCACAAGTTGTAGAAAAGGCTGCTCATTCATGCCTAGTTTTGCCACAAAAACATGAGTTGTTGTGGTGACTGCTTTGTATTCCTGAATTGGCTTTTGTCTGCAGCCCTGTAAGATCTTTATTTGTGTTTTATTCCTCTCTGTTCCTGTAGGATTGGGATGAAAGTCAGCAGATTCCATTAATCTGACATTTTTAGGTTTCCTCTTTTGCTCAGCTCAGTATTGGAAAGTGAGCCGAGCCAAGCGAAAGTCCATGAATGTTTGTGGAATGAAGACTGCACAACTGGCAACCTTCTTTTGCATCATGTGCAGCACAAAGGCTGCTGTACATGGTACAGAAGAGGGACTCCACTTGCTCAAGGGTTGTGTGGGGCTCCATTCCTGGTGAGTCTTGCGTGAACAACCTTCTTCTGTGTCAGCTGCAGCAGCCTGCTTGTTGGGCATGCTGGTCAGGAATTCTGGCAAAGCAGACTGGAGTTTGGGGAGCTGAGCCCTGGGAATCTAATGGATTTCCACCCTCAAAATTGATTCCTCACACATCCATACTCCTGACTTTGCCTTTGTTTCTGATCCGGCCATGCCTTGCCAAGGGTCTGACCCTTGCTTGTTCCTTGGCCTCTGCACCTATTACATCTTGTCAGGTTCTCTACCGAGTTCCATCAACCCTGGTCCTGCTGTTCTGGTTGAGGACACCTTCTGCTTGAGTTCTGGAGCTCTAATTCCGCCTCAGTGGAGGAATCCTCCAGCACGGAAATCACAAGCCAGGGTTCCTCCCCCCCCCCCCCCCCCGCCCCACTGCTGCTAATTTGCCAGTGATTCTCAGCAGTGAACTACTGAGGAAACCTAAAACTGCCAAATCTTGCCCATTTTCAAGGAAGATTTGGTTGATTTAGGTTTCCATAGTAATAGCAAACCACAGGTTTTTTCCACTGCAAAATTTTGCAGTTCAGAGGGGGTTTTCAAGAGAGATTTGACCATTTCAGGCTTCTTTAGTGATAGTCAACTGCTTTTGCTTCTACAAATTTGTCAGGTAACCAGGGCCACACCAGTAGGTAGCAAGGTCTTCATGCTGTCCATGGACCTGGCTGGCCCACCCATGAAATAGTTGGGACTTATTATTCCGGAATATCATTCAGTGTGTCTACAATATATTGTATAAGAAACATCCTTCTGGGGGCAGAGGTGTTCCTTTGCTAGTCTGCTCTCCAGACCTTCAGTACATCTGGCTTAAAATCTTTGCTTTATTTATATCATGTTAAAGTTTTGAGTGGCTCTGTTTGTTTCTTCTTTATTGCACATTTTAGTATGGATAGGTGTAGGACATGTAACAACCACCAGCCCAATCTCTTACACAAGAGACCCCAAACCCTCCAGTATAAACAAAGATGCCATTATCTTGTTTATACATGAAATATCCAAACCAGTGAGAAGGAAAGCAGAAGAAGTGATAAAAAGGGCAGCATCTAATGAGGGCACTGAACTTACTCAGTTGACCTAGTGCTAATATAAGTGACTTCCAGCACAGTGCCAGTAGCACAAGATGGCTTGACAGGTTTCCCTGGGAAATGCATTGCTCCAGCTTAAGCAACGGACAACTGTTTGTGTAAAGGAACCTGCTAAGCTCACTGTAGAGGTAATATTTGAACCACTGTACTGAAATAGTATCCGGTAATACATTCAAAGGACAAAGGTAATAACATGATTGACACATAAACAGAGACGGTATCATAACGTTGCATCACTTTCTCCTGTGCTTAAAAGGAAGTCCAAGTGAGTAAATATCACAGGTCAGATGTATAGCTGTTTCAAGAAAGTGGACTTAAAATAGTTACATGTTTTCTTCTATTCTCTCATTCTCTTGAACCAAGACTTTTGTCATTCGCTAGGAAGGTTACAGTTAGGACCTTTGAGGAACTGGGGAACAGCTTCCAGGACTGGAGTGTTTGGTCTCCTAAAATCTGCTACTCGACCTAATATAAAGGCAAAATTATAGAGAGTGCTCCAGAAATCTGTGCAGCCATCTTTGCACTGTGGTGCTGCTCCTGCTCCTAAAAGGGTGGTAAAAGTACTATCTATCTATCTATTTATTTATTTAAAACTTTTCTACCCTGTCCACTACTGACATGTCAGGACAGCTTACAATCTCCGGACTTTTACTATTAACAGAGGTGGTACTTGGACATTCAGCAACGTTTGCAGCCACTGCTCCAGTTATTCCATTCCTGACCCTGCTTCTGTGCTTCTAACATGCTGTTTTATGGATCAAATGCTTTCTCTTGCCATATGTACTACGAAATGAATGAGGAACTTAAAATCAATCTGACAAGAATATTTTGCTGCTAAAATTATATATATACATTAAGTAATGCAAAATCACTAAATTTTCATTGCTTTTCAAAGAACAGAATTGTAGATCTATTAATAACCATGTTAAAATTGACATGATAACACATTTGTTGGGATACTTGCTGCACTGGAATAAAATGGCTGTTTTTCTTAGAATGATGAAATCTGGCAGCCATTTGGATTTTGGCTTGGCTTGTTAATACTCCAGTTAAAATTTTTGACTCACATTGCATGCTTGAAGTGTCCTAGTACATACATACACTGTGCGTAGTTGCACAGATTTATATTACTCATTTTGAGGTCAAGCTTATATCAATCATTTCACATATAATCATTTTTTGTCAACACAGGTTTCAGTACTGCGAGTCTGAGGTATCATCCCAAATCCCATTTTGGTGGAACATGGTAGCTTAACCATGCTCCTCCATTTGTTTTTTTGAGACATTGTACAATGCTACGCCATGTCCTATCCCATTAAGTTCAATGGGATTTCCTCTCAGGTAAATGGGTATAGGATTGCAGCAATAAATCCCATTGCTGTTTTATTCATTCCAGCAAAGGTCTGAATGTCTTTACAAATTGATATGAACTTTCTTTAGAAAGCAGTTGGCATTAGCATAGCGCCTCAGTTCAATTATCAGTTGGAAATGAGCACATAACAGGATGAAACTCTTTTTTAACAGTAATTGCCTATTGGTGTGAGATGTCTACCTTCCTTGATGGCGTTTCTGCAGGCAAGATTGAGGCTTGTTAACAAAAGAGCAGACTGCTGAGGAGCATTCACTGCTTAGTTGTCCTTGGGGTAAACAAATGTCTTCAGCTTCCAAGCTGTTAATTTCTATCTTTTGTCAAATTGCTTATTCACACAAAAGTGTGGGGGATGGGGAAGAAATCTGCAGTCCTGTCACCTCAACTTCAGTGAAACATTGCACTGTGTAGACAGAGTCATTTGGACAAATAAGGAAACCTTTTGACCCTCCACTATTTTATTTGGGGGAAACACAGGTTTGGTGAAACGGTTTATTAATCGTGCATTGGTGAGGTGGCAATGGACAGCTAGTCTTCAGGTCTTAAATTGCCTCTAAATTGAGAGCTCTCAGAAGAACACAGAGTGAGTTCGGCCTAATGTCAGCAGCTCTGAGAGTAGTGTAAGAATATGGTCATGCATATACTTATGTGGTTACGATTGTTCATGTGCCAGGTAGTATGTTGATTTCTACTCTTAGTATTCTATCCTCTATTTTGTTCCTGGAGAACTGACAGTTTTTTATTTGACTCCCCATTCTTAAGATTTCTTTTCAAATTGAGGTGGGTCCAGATGGACCATTCTATGCAAACTAGGCCATCTTGTCAATGAGGTCCAGCAGAGGCTTCCTACCAGAGGAAGGGGCAGGGGATGTGATCTTTACCAGCTCTTCTTGCCTCTGAATCTGTGGGCTACCATGTTGTCTGAACCTGGCCTTTTGTTGTCCCTCCGGCTGCTCTGGAGGGCCTCATAGTCCTTTCAGATGGCAAGGGAGGCTGCAGGGGTAAGGAAGGATCATGAAAATTGCCTCCCCATCTCCTTCCTCCAGTGTAATCGGCAAGCTGCTAAGCATTACTCTGGAAGCAACCCAATATTCTTTGTTGAGGCAATGATTTCTCCATGTAAAGAAGATAACAGTAGAATAATAATGATACTTCAGTCCAATAATGAAAAGATAACAACAAACTGATGGGATGCTGATAAAAGTGCATTAGTGGATAGTAGAAAACACAACGTTACAGAGCAAGTCATGTAATGTATCAAGGCAGATCAAAATCAAATAACCACCATTGAAATGTTAATCAGATATGAAAAACCATAATGAAGAATTACTATCAGTGTCCAATAAAGGACAATATGCTGATATTGTTTAGGGGCAGTTTTCTTTTCTTCCCATGCCTTTGTAAGCCTGAAATAAAAAAGTAGTGGTAAGGAAGAACTCTAGATAGAAGACCTTGCTTTTTTCTAGAGGATAAGTTCAAGTTAACATTGTGTCCATAGAGTTTGCTGGTTTTATTTCTTTTAAATTTTCCATCTATAACTGAAATCTGTGCATTAAAATAAAGCATAAAATGATTTATAGAACCAACAAATCGATGAATTAAATTCCTTCAGAAAGACTCTGGGGACATGTATTCAGAGAAAGCAGTATTCAAAAATATAAGGAAGGAAAATCATGTTTTTGATCTGCAACATGAAAAATGCAGTACTGAGTGGTGTAAATAATGAAATGTGTTTAGATATGCAAAATGTATGTAAATGTGCACATATTTAATAGAAATTGAACATAGTAAAATATCTCTGAGTGGTTCAAAAAATACATAATATACATTAAGATACATAGAAATGGCTAAAACATTCATAAAATCATACACAACTCTGAAAGCGATTAGAATACCAAACAGTTATAAACAGGCTCGAAAGCACATTCACTCTGGGAAGGCCTGATAAAGGTATGGGTCCTTAATAGGCTTGTAAAGTTGATGTCCCCTGAAAACCAGCCAGGAGACCATTTCATGAAATGAGCACAACCTGGCCTGTTCCCTAGTTGCTGCAAGATGGCAATTGCAGCTTTTGGTGGAGCCAGCAAGATGCCATCCTTTGATCGGAATGTTAGAACAGGTCTATGTTGGTAAGAGGATATAGGATTGCAGGCTTGGGATCAGGTCACTGATACTATGCATTCAATACTATGAATGCATACTATTTGTTTCCTGTCACTTGATCAAACAAAACATCTATGCTCTTCACATGAAATACTCTTTACTTTTGGTGAACATCTTTAACGGGGCCAGAACAGGTTGGCATGCTTCTTAAGTTGGTGTGCTGAGTCTTGGTCCATTGCGTTTTAATATCATTTTAGTGTAATTGTGGTTGCTCTGACTGAAGCTCTCCCTGATATCCCAGGACATTCAAGTGTTCAGAAATCAATACACAGAGGAGGACAAGAGCTTGTTCACTGGCTCTCCCTTTCAGTTCTTTGGCTTCATCTGAACCTGTGAAGAGAGCCTACATGAGTAGAAAGGATAGGGTCCCTTTTCACCCAGAGAGAGCCCACATGCCTTCAGGTTGTGGGTGTATGGCCTGTGTCCACAACTTTGGCTGAATGGCTGAAGTGTGGGTGTGATCCCATCCTTCATACGCTCATTTCTTTAATGTTAAACATGTACATGAGTCCTACTTTTAACAGTTGCCTTTTTTATTAGCTTGTATTGATGGTCTGTCTTGATGAATGTACCTTTATACAGGGTGTTTCATAAAGTACGCAGTTTTTAAAAATGCAATAAATCAGCCAAAATCGAAGCAAAATTCAAAATTTTTATTTAATTTCATTCAACATATACTTTGATTTAATAATGAAAAATGATATTGAGCATATGTCCACCTCCACTTTCCCTGCAGGCAGTCATCCGATCGTTGAAATTAATAACTCTTTCGCAGATGTCCCTGTCGATTTCACTGATTACCCATACGGTTTCGACTGGGTGATTTTCTGGTTGCAACTGACCCAGAATTTCTGTACTAACCTTGAAACTGTTGTTGCGGTAGGGGCATTGTCACGTCCAAAGATCGTGTGAAGTTTACGGACAGTCTCTGCGTAGCACTCCCCGTTTTTGTAATGAGTTTTCACAATAAGAATGCGTTGCTTGATACTGAACCGTTCCATGACTACTAAATGGAAAAACGACAAATGGTCTTCTAATTGGAGTGATAATAGATAACGAAAATGATAGGAACAGTGCTGACAATCTTCAAACAAACAAAAAAATACTGCGCAATTCAAAAACTGCGTACTTTATTAAACTCCCTTTAGTATATTGCAGACGTGGCCAGACTTGCTCAATGGAAGAGCCATATATGGTCAATGTCAGATGTTTGAGAGCTGCAATTGGGCACTTGTGGGCAATGGTGGCAGGGGATGATGAGTGGCAAGCTGGCGCCCATAGACACTTGCAGCAGCAAGCAGAGAGCCACAAACTAAACTCAAAGAACCTCATGCTCTTTGAGCCTTGGTTTGGCCACCCCTTGTCTATTGTTTACCATTTACTTCTCTTTGCCTGGTTTGTTTGGTCAAGAGGCTTTTGCTATAATAAAATGCTTCTATTGCACTAAATAGAATTAATTTGCAAAAAATGTAGTTTTACACAGAATCCAAATTATGTTGGAGAAATGCATACATTAGGAACTGCATGGGATAGTGCAAGTCCTAAAACATGGTACAAAGAAAGTGTCTTATTAGGGCTTTGCCTAAAGAACAGATCATAGTAGTTATTAGAATAATAAAAACATAAATAAAAACAGGCAGGCTTCATCACTGGCATTACCTCTGCCAAAGTATAGTCTGGGCGGAGGCCATTTTTCCTGTGAGAGAAGTTCCTGCCAAAGGTCTGAATGCCTAATGGATTGCTAGGCATACTGCCCAGCCATACACACAAACGTAACGCCTTTATAATCTGCCACATTACTAATTCAGTAGAAGACAAATCCCCCAGCTCCTCAACACATCATCCCTGACAGAAAGAAAACACATGACGTCACAGGAGACTGCTGCCCCATCTATCCTTCAATGTGGCAGAGCTGGATAAGAACATTTCTTGCATTCATCACAAGTGAACCAGTGAAAGGGTTCTCCAGGCCGTATAATCAATATGCCACATGTCTGGCATCAAGCGTCAACATTCTGTGTCAGAAGGGGTGGACAAAAAGAGAACATTGGGGGAGTGATCCTGCTTGCCCTATCTCACTGAAGGACAGTGGATACTGAGGACAGGACTAGAGTATAATTAGCATCATTTTTCTTTAATGAAGTAGTGGAGAAAAGCAAACAAAATCCATGCACACTTTCTCTTTCTGAATCAGACCTGTCTCTAGTCCAGCTTCCCTTTTCCACCAATAGCTAGGGAAAGATATCTGGAAACCCACAAGCACAGCATGGAGTCAGCAGTCTTCTCCCACTGATGGTCGTCACGCTTTTGTAATGGGATATATGCTTCAAATGATTGCAATTAGGGATGGGTGAGAAATTTGGTGGATTTACATTTAAATGTGTTTAAATGCAAATTTGCATTCCCTAAAGCCATATACATAAACCAGAACACAATGATATTTGCACTTTTTAGAATTCTGTGATGCAGTTCACAAATAAAAATGCGGGTAAGAAGCATATAGGACCGAGGACACATAAAAATGCATTATACTGGGAGGGGGGATCATTCCCTGTGGAAAAGCTGCATATATTTAAATAAGTGCATGTAAAATGTGTATATTTAGAGAGCTATGCAAAAATGTATATGTTTAAGAAACATGCACACAAATACATAATGGATTTTCATACGGACATTTTAGGAGGAATAAACACATATTGATGTCGAAAGGAATAGAGTGATGTTAATGTTGGCAAAATGAGAAACTGGGCATTCAAACTTGACAGATTTACCCATTCCTACTTGCCATGAGAAATAATGGTAGCATGTATGAGTGAAAGGACCTCCAGTAGAACATGGTCTACTGAAAAGTGGTCTAAAGACAAGCCTGTGTCACACAGAACACCATAACATTAAAGGTGGCAATTTGAGGATCATGCTGGGTTGATGCTGGGCCATAAGGACTCATAAAAGAGATCTGCAGTTAAATTCTGTGCATGGAAGGGAACTGATAGGAAGTATAGCATGTGGTCATGAACAGAAAAAAAGAGTAATCAGTGGGATAATGCATAAACAATTCTACATCAGATTGGCTTATTTCTATCCTTTATTCTTTGGAAGCTGATTTTCTTTTCACAGACATATTTCAGAAAAAAGAATTGTGCAAAGCTGAGAAGAATAGAAAGAAAACAAGATGTTTATGTTTACTCATCACATGATAATATGATAAACACGTTTCCTTTCAGATAATGGCCACAATCCAGAAGGAAATAACATAATTTATTGACACATGTTTCAGATGCGTCTAGAAAATCAGCAAACTCTCTGACACTTGCTTTTAATACTTTAAAAATACTAACACTTTATTTATTTATGCATTTATTTATAAAAAAGGTATACTGTTCACTCAGCTATATTGGCTCTCTGAATGGTTTACACGCAGTAAAATTCAAAACATAATACAATATATTAAAACAGAGTAACAATCAATAAAACATTCCAATAAAACAGTAAGTAATACTTAGCAAAACAATTTACAACATAATTAAACAAATTGAAAAATACAGAATCCCAATAAAATCAAAGAAAAGAACGAGAACAAAAGTAAAAAGAAGACTTGGCTGTGGATATTAATAAAATGTTGCTTAAACATTAAAATGCTGGGGGAATAGAAAAGTTTTTGCATGGTGCTGGAACATACACAACGTGAATCATATAAATGAGGCACCACTACCAAAAAGTTGCTTCCCTGAGTAGCTGCCCCTCTTCACTTCCTTTGAAGGTGCCTCTTGGAAAAGAACCTCTGAAGATGACCTTAAGGCATGGGTAGGCACGTATGGATGGAGACATTCCTTCAGCTAATCAGGTCCTAAGTCATTGTTAATACAAGCACCTTGAAGTGGGCCCAGACTGCAGTTGGTAACCAGTGGCGATTGTACAGGACTGTCTATATATGATCTCATCTGCCAGTCCCTGTAAGCAGCCATGCTGCTCTATTTTGTATCAATTGCAACTTCCAGGGCATTTTCAAGGGCAGCCCACATAAAAAGCATTTCAGTAGTCAAGCCGAGAAGTTACCAGGGCATGGATTACTGTGCCAGATTCTGCCTGTCCAGATAGGGACAAAGTTGATAAATCAACGAAGTTGATGGAAGGTGCTACTGGCTGCTGAGCCCACCTGGAGTTGCCCCTGGTGCTTCAGGGCAGCTTCCAGGTCCAGAAGCACCCCCAAACTCCAAACCATGTTCTTTAGGGGGAATGCAGCTCTATCCAGGACAGTTTAGACATTAACCATCTCTGGACAAGGGAGCCATCTGTCAACATCTGTCTATAACCTCCATCTTGTCTAGATAAAGCTTCAATTCATTGGTCCTCATCCAGACCATTACCTCAGCCATGTACTGGTTCAGAACTGTCATTGCCTCACCTGGATTAGATGGAAAAGAAACGTAGAGCTGGATGTGATCAGCGTAGTGGTGACACTTTAGCCCACACCTCAAGATAACCTTACCCAGAGGTTTCATGCTTCATGTTAAACACATTAGAGCACTTGTATTTTTGTGTTCTCATATTTTTTTTTCCTGTGATCATATGGATCACAAAGCAATGGGGTGGGGTGGGGTGGGAACTGAGAGGAAAGGCTTGGATCCAGACAGTCACTTCTACAAGCAGAAGAGCTCCTTCCTTTCCATGAAGAGTGTGGGATCCAGTGCAGGCTCTTGCTAGAGGAAGAGAGGAAGCATTTTTCACTGACTCTCTTTCCCTGAGTCCCCTCTGCTGCCTCCCACTTTGGTCTGGAAGGTTTCACAGAACACCTTTTGGGGACAGTGCATGAGGAAGGATCTATGAAAATAACTTCCCCACTCTGCTAGCAGGAACATCAAACAAACAGCAGCCCCTGTGTTTCCTGAAAAGCTGCTCTAGAGGGCAGGATGACTTGCAGGAATGGATCAGGAGTTGCAAAGGGGAAAAATCCTTCTCATCCGGCTGGAACTTGACATTGCTAGGTAAACTGTAGAGGGTGGAGGAGCACCAGCTTGGTGGAAGAGCACCTGCTTGGCATGCAAATGGTTCCCAGATGAATTCTTGCTATCTCCAGGCAGGTCTCCTGTAGGAAACTTTGGAGACCTTCATGAAGACAATGCTAAACTTTTAAGAAGACAATTTCTTGCCTGATATGTTTTGCATCCTACAACTCTTGGGTGCATCCTTGATTTCATTCTTTCAAGGAGAAACCAAATCAATTTGGAGATGATATGGAAGGTGGCTTTGGTTAGAAACTATGCAAGCATCTCACTTGGATTATTTTTTAAATAAAAGACTGATTTCTTTTTGTAAAACTGGAGATTATAAATGGGAGAATCTAATCTCATTGTGTGGGTGTGTGTTTGTAACTTGACCTGAAATGTTTCACTAAATTGTAAATTATTTGGATGTATGGTGATTACAGAGTTGTGTTTATCTTGCATTAAAAAGTACAAGGAAATAATAAAACATGTGTTAACCACTTGTTTTATAGTGAATTTTAAGAATGTATTTGTTTTGCTAGCTGCCCAAGGAACTTTTGTTATGGGGTAGTTGTTTCAATATAATAAACAGCTACAGTATCTCCACTTTGGATACCCAGTCCTCAAAGAATGGCCTTGCCAGCTACAGCTAGGATCCTTACACCCCTGTGTAAGTTTTTCCATGCCTGGAGATATCCTTGCACAGCTTCTGCTGCTCTTCTGGCAAAGGATCACGGTTCACATTGTATATACTTTCCATATACTAAAGAGAGTTCCAGCTTCAGTTTCTGGCATTAAAACAAGTGTTTTGTTCTGGTTAGACTATGACTGAGGAGACTCAGAATTGTGTCTCCGCTTGGCCATGATAATCACAGGTGACTTATGGCCCGTCCCTCCTTGACATAATTTAAAGGATCATTTAAAAAATAAAGCAGACTGCCTTGACCTCCATTGAAAAAGTGGGATATTTATATCATAATTAAAAGAAATCTGAATGGGAAAAGATTTTGGAAATCTAGTTTGAAATGCTGTGAATAAATAGTACTGGGCAAAACAGGCCGAAGGCTTGACTTGCAATAAGGCAGCTTTACAGGTCTACTCTGGAATGTTTTTTTGTTCTTTGTGGGAAGGTATGTGAAGGATCTCCCCTGAAAACTCAGTATGCATGTAAATATCCACACAAGGTCCTTTGGATCTTGTTGCATAATGTACATTGCAATCTTTTTTACAGCAGTTGCCAGAATGCAGGAAGAGATTTTCATGTCAACCTCCAACACGAAGAAAGCACAGCCCCAAAGAGATTTGAATGCATATTGCTAGTGTATATCACCCAGCTATTTGTTATAAATAATTCAGACAACTTGAATATGAATCTGCTGCCCTCAGTCAGCTCATTTTGCTGGTGCTATGCTCAGTCACGTTATCACAAATGCATCAAATGTAAACACGGTGTTTTATAATTCAGTTAGGATAAGAAACCCAGTGAGGGTTTTATGCTGCATTACTTGTTTTAATGCAAGACTTTTATAGAGTTCACTCCGATCACCTGGTCAGGATTCTTGGATTACTATGAAGTAATGAGAGGGCAGAAAATGAGATTTTTTTTCATTTTACAGAAAGTGACTGAGTTTTCTCAAAGGAAGACTGAGCATTTCACAAAGAAACAAATCTTTGTGGATTTCAGATACTCATGAAGCCCTGACATCAGAATTGATGCTTCTATAGAAAAACAATAGCAGATTTTTTGTAACTAGGACAGAACTGATCTGCAAATTTCAGTTTCAAATTAATGTGTGAATAGCAGCACACAAATAGAAGGGAATGGACTTTATTGAATTGAGAAGCTATTGTGTTGTGTGTCTAATTGGTGCAGCCTGCATATCGAGCATTAATTATTAAGCTACACCAAGACACCATGCTGATTTCAGATAGACTACTGGTCTGGCTATGTAGAGCAAATTGTATGCTCCTAATATTTCCTTTCCAGGTGTAAATTGGTTGCTGCTGACACCAGTTGGCATGTGGGGCTCACTAGGTTAAAATGTAATTTTCAATGAATAGAATACTAATATTAGAAATGAGACCTTTGTCTCTTGAAATTAAAGTGCTTGTAAAGATGAAGCTGGCAGCTCCATTTATTAGATCCCGAAGAGATAATATTCTGAATCATTCATTTCCTCTTCCCATTCTTTTTTTGCTTTCCCCAGAAGCACTGGCAATTTCAAATTATTTCAGCCCTGTAATGAATTTAGCACTGGCTGGCTTATCACCCACGCAAGCTCTGTTTTCAGATATGCTTCACTATTCTACAGACTTTGGGCATGTGACATTCACTCCATAGATGCTGGTCCTATGACCTTTGCTAACTGGAAGGTTTGAGTTTACTACACCCATTCTGGTCCACTCACACAGGCTGCTTATACATGTCTGAGCCCAAATCAAGGTGCTGGTTAAAAGCCTTACATGTGTTCCAGAGTACCCCTCTCAGCCTGAATCTACCTGGACATTATGCTTAACATCTGAGGCTTTCCTCCAAGTACCATCTTTTAGGAAGGCTTGTAGGATGGGAATAGAGGAGAGGGTCTTCTCAGTGGTGGTTCCCCAATTTCTGAATGAATTTCCCACTGAGGCCTGCCAAGCTAAGACCACCCTTTTCTTCAAGACACTAAATGGAATTTAGTGACTGAGGTGGTTGGGGTGTGTGTATGGCTTTTATATTGGTCTTGGTCTATTTTTTAAAACAATTTAGCCACTCAAATTGCTTCACAGTAATTTCTGTTCTTAATTATGTATTTTGACTTTTTTGCTGTTTTAATTGTATTTGTGGTTTCTGTTTTTATGAAACTACCCACAAAGCTTTGTGTAGTATAGAGGTGATAATGGTGAAATACTCATCAGTGGTTATGTTTAACGTCTGTTGAGCTTGCTTTATCACATATCCTGATTCACGGCACCATCTGGAGATGTTGGACATTATTGGTGAATCAAATTGTGGACATGTTAATAATCCTTCAGAGAAATTTATCTTTTGGTCTTGCATTATTTTGCCCTGATCCTAAATACCATAAGTCCTAAATAGGATCCTAAATATGCTAGTAAGAAGAGCCAGGTTAAATAGCCACAGTGGCATAAGGTACTATCTTCATAAGACAGAAACATCTTCACAATGGTAAGAAAGGTAACATTCTGGGAAACAGAGACGGTTGGGTTATGCATAGGCAAAGCTGGACTGAATTGTTTCAAAGGAGTAACTCTCTCTGGGTACTTCTAGAAGTAGTCTGGTTCTGTGAAGGACTGTACCATCTCTCTGAATTAATCTCGGAAAGAGCTCTCTGAGTTCATGAAATGCAGCAGAAGGTGAGCAGCCTTCTGCCATGCTGAAGCTTTCATGTATGGAAGTATAAGTGCACAGTCAGGATGTCACTTCCTTTCTTTAAGATTGCTACAATTTTGGAATTCTGTATTTTACATTTAAATCTCATTTTCTGAGGTACTGTGGAGAATAAAGGAGAAAACCATGAAAATTCATGTAATACATCTGAGACTTTTTCTCGTGGGAAAGAATGGGTCGAAGCAGAAAACAAATTCAGTAAATATTGAAAGGACATGAATACTTATAGGGCACAACCTTATTACTTATTTTTTAAAGAACAGACATTTCACAAAGAAGGCTGTTGGAGTAACATAGAATATTTTTCTCCCCTAGGGCTGTCGTACTACAGAAGTAGAAGAATGATGCAATTCTATTTGCACTTATGCAGTGCCAGTTAATTCCAAGGAATTTCCTCCTGGGTAAGGCTGTAAAGGATTGCAGCTGAAAGGAAAACTATAGTGGAAGCATGGGCAACTTCCAGCAGCCCTAACCAACATAGCCAGTGGTGTGGCATAATACAACTTGTATGTCAAAATACCTGGAAGGCAACAAATTGCCCTCATGTGCTACAGAGTACCCAGGAGTTCCATCAAAGAGAAGTCACATTAGCCCTTGATATATCCAAGTTCTTTGGTTTTGATTCAAATCTATGTTAGTTGTTGTGGTGTAAAATATGTGCAGAGTTCCAAATGCATTCTTGAGCTCAGTTATCCTCATTATACTGCTGTGAAATGAATTATTTGTTTTTGTTGGTCAATATTAATTCAGTTCGAGTTCGAGTTCAGTTTGAATCTTGGTCAGAGACTGCCTTTGTGGTAGAGATATACAAGCATCCCTATTCTACTCTCGAGGTGTTGGTCTTTTGCAGTCCTTTTGCAGTGCCCTAAAATATACAAGGTATTGTTCACAGGTATGTATAAGCTGGTCCCTGCCTACAGCCTTGGAATTGAAAAGAATAAGATAATAGCCGAGGGAAAACTTTGTACTTGCAGAATGAAACAAAAAGGAAGCAGAAATAATTTAAACAAAACCTGCACAGTAACTAACAAAGGGGAAAGAAGCAGAGTGATGAGACAGAGCATTAGCAAAGAAAGACAAAGGAGAAACACAATTCCTTGAGGTAAAACAGCAAGAAAGATAGCTAAAGAGGGACCCCTTTATGAAACCATGATAGCTATGTTTTTGGTTGGATCTAGATTCATTTATACTCAAAGTGACCCATTGAAAATATTGAGACTTAAGCTAAACATAGCTAATTTATGCCCCACTGATTTCACTGGGTCTGCTTTAAATATGACTAGATCTGGATCAAGCCTATTGCCTTCAGTTGCTGTTGCCATGATGTTTTGTCCATGGACTTCCCAAGATGATTCTGGTTGGCTTCTATGTGAACAGGATGATGGGCCTCGTAGGTTTCTGGTTGGATCCAACATAACTCTCCTTATGCCCTTGTCATGTGTAAAAGGCTGCATAAGAGAAAGCATGCTGAACAGTATAGGAGAGTAGGCTCTTAGTAGGAAGACCAGTATTTCATATCCAGAGGGAATAAGAGGGCCCTTTGATAGTGGCAGAAGAGCTCAGTCAGGGTGGCAGTGGGAGCAAAGTGACATTCAAGGATGGCAACCAGACAAACTTTCTTCCCAGACAAACTGGGAGGGTAGGAGGGATGGGAGCCAAGGCAGGGGCTTGCAGGTACCTCATTCAGAAAGTGATCTTGGGTGGCTTCTGATTTGACTCACAAGAGCCATGTAGAATCTCAAGCTTCCAGGTGCAATTCATCAGGGTCGGGCCATAAGACTTTACTGCCTGGGGCAAAGGGCAAGTTGACACCCCTCTCCTGCATTTCATAGCTAGTGACTGGCAGGCAAATCTTTCTTCAGCACTAGTGAGGAGCAGCATTCACCACTCCAGAGCAGCAGGATAGCTTAGAGGATGTTTGTGCAGGCTGTATGGAGCACACACAAGGCCCTGTCTTTCAACACCACACTACCCATCCTTGCCTCTATCCTACCCCAAGTGTCTTGCCAGGATTGTCAAAGTGCAGCAGTCCTTCTGCTAGTCTGATAGAGAAGGCAGCCTGATATACTTTGCAAGTATTTGCAGTATTACCGCTGGACCTGTAGGTGCTAACAGGGTTGGCAAAAGTCCATTCCTGTAGACCAGCTGGGAACCACACGAGGTCATAGAAATGGTTCTCCAGTCCTGCTCAGTTTTTCTGCAAAGAGATGAGTCTTTGTGGTGGCTTTCTTGTCTTCCTGACTTGTCTGCCACCACAAATCCTGCAACATCTTCACCTGTGCCCTGTTGCTCACCTGTTCCTGACTCTGTTTTCACCTCTGGCCTTACTGCATCTCTTCAGGTGACCAACCTTTGCATGAATAAGCTTTTATTTGCCTTCTTCAACCATCATCCCTGGCTCCAGTGTCCCAGTTGAGGATGCCTGCTTCTCGTGTCCTGAAGCTGATGTATCTGCCATCAGAGCTGGCCATCACATCCTGCTTAATGGGAGGGCTGGCCCTGCAATTCAGTTCAAACTGCTGACTTTGTCTTTAAAGCCCTCAACATTCTGATCTCTGCGTGCTTGAAAGAGCCCAGCTTCCTTAGTTTCTGCGGACCATGGTGGGGACTGTGTTCTGAGTTTACTGGAGTTTGGATTGATGGTAATTTGGAGCAAGATCAGGTAGTAACATTGACTTTTTGGTATGCTCTGCTTAGCAAAGCAGTAACACACTGCAGCTTTATCCTACTGCTACCCTACAGGTCAGCAGAAAGATTGAGTTTTGAGAGAGAAATCACCTTGGGCTGGTTAACTGGCTTGGTTTTTATTGTCTTTGCTGACACTCAGCTGTCAGTTTATTTATTTCATTGCATGTGCTTTGTCATAGATAAAACTGTATTTTGTTTTGTATTTGATTTTATTTACTAGTGCTCATGATATTTGAATAGAAAAGTGGCTCATAAATAAATGAAGTTAACATTTAAAGAAAAAACTTCTGTCAGGTGCTGAAGTTAGGTGGCTTGCTGTTCGCCCAGAGGTATGTTGCTTTGGAAAGTTTGACGAAAATTGGTTCAGCTATTTTCTACTTAGCTGAGTGTTTTTCAGCTGTTAAGAAAATTGGTTCAGCTATTTTGCGCTTGACTAGCTCAGTCTTGCTTAAAATGTCAGGGCTGGTATATCTGTAGTCCTGAAGCGGGAATCTGTGTTATACCCTACTGAGAAGATGAAAGAGAACTGCCTATCAAAGCAGGCAAGGACCCATCTCATGGCTCATTTGCATATGCCTGTGACAATAATGGCAAATTTCAATTTGGTGAAGCTTAAGGCTGGTTAAACTCTCCAGCTGGATATGGTGATGGTGGTGAGAATACATGAGGTCAATGTTTGGCTTTCGATTCATGCTATGCAAGCAGTTTCAGAGGTTGTCAGACCCCGTTTTACCTGATGTGTGATGAAGCATGACTCAAGGCTGAGAAATCTGATTCCCTGCACCCCTCAGGCAGTAATGTGAGACATGGATGAACGAACATATGAATGTACACATGATGTGCCTGATCGTGAGGTTCCTTACCCTTCCTCCTGAAATTTGGTAGGAGGTCGGTGATGTTGAAGCAAACTGCATACAGCTAGGGATGGATGAGAAACTGTCTCGGTTGATTTTTTAAAGATACATATTTACCTGTTCTGCACATCCTAGACCTGCACATGGGAATAGCCATAACCTGTGGTCAGAAATCACTACATTTCTGGGCTTGTGATGCATCCACGAAATAGTAACAGTAGTATTCAACAGCAGGTACAGATTGGAAAAAATGGGCACTCCCCTGATGTACATTTCTAAAGTGTGCACAAACTTGCTTTAGTCAGTGGGGAAATGCATCCCTTTATGCATCCATTTGAAAAATGTGGGCAAAAATGTGCATGGTTTGTTCTCTTAAAAACCCTAGAAGGTGGGAAATGGAATTCACAGATCTGCCCATTCTTACGTTGCGCTGGAGCTGAGAGAATAGTTTTTGAAATTTCCAAAGTAGATCATTGACACCTATTTCATACTATATGTAAAAATCTTGTTAAATGTATCACATCCCAGTTGCCAATTATTGTCAGATTCTTGCAGTACTCATCAATGCTGTCAAATACTAATACCTGTTGCATGTCAGCAGCCTGCTCAAAAGCTGATTGTCAACTGAGGTCTGTTGTCAAATCCTGTCAAATATTGATGTGCCTGATACTGTCAAATACTGACTGCTGCTTCGGTATCTTTGCCTGTCAAAATATTGGTGTATTGCATTTAGTATATATAGACTAATCAGTTCTGATTGATATTCCAGCTAAAATATAGACTAAGTATCTCTTGCAAAAAGCAGAGGACTGGGCAGTTGAACACATCTTGCTAACAGGCAGGATTTAGGAAAGGTAGATCTACCATAGCCAAATGTTTCATCCTTCATTAACTAATAATTAAACACACACACACACACACAATGGACTGCTTTTTGCAGCTTTTATTGATCTTAATGCAGCTTTTGATTCCATAAATAGGAGATGTTTATGGCAGAAAAGGTTGAATTCAAACATATATCAGAGAGTAGTGTACTTAAATTTTATATTCAAAAACCTACTTGAGAGTCCAGACAGGTTCTAGTTATGCTCTTTCAAAGTTAATTCCAACCTATAAAGGCATCAATGAAGGATATTATTAGCCCCTTTTCTTTTTAATTTTTATTTGAATGATATAGTTAAATTTTTGTACAATCAGAACTCTTATATGCCCCAAATGTTAAATGGATTTGTAAATATACTGCTTTATGCAGATTATATGATTCTATTGTCGATAACTCAAGTTGGTTTAAGAAGATTATTAAAATGGTTTACTTTCTATTGTGCAGAAAATGATTTGGTCATTCATCACACTCAATCTGAAGTAATGATTTGTGGCAAAAAGAGAAAAGTGCATAAATGATTTATAAATGAGGAAGAGTTAGAGCAAGGAAATTCTTATTGCTATCTTGCCCTAACTTGGATCTTGGGCACTAGAAAAGAAGCAAAGTGCATTAAAAGCAGCTGCTTGTTTACAATCTCTAAACAGACTGCTGAATTTCACTTTGTTCCTGGAACATTGTGCCGATTTCTAAACACATTCAAGGCAAAATGTTAATTTTTGGTGAAGCAATCTGGGGCTTTTCTGATCCTACCAATACTGAAAGAATCTAAAACCATTTTCTGCGTATGATCATAGGGTTTTCCAAATCTAGTCCAGCCTATATAGTTAGAGCAGAATTGGGCACAGGAATGATTTCTAGTTCAATATATGTTAGGATGGTAAATTACTGGTGCAGAGTCAATTAGATGTTGGGAAATAGGCTCCCAAATATCTCCCTAAAGGAACAAAATACAATTTTATATGAATCTGGCTCCAAAAATTACTCCCAGATTTTGGATTCTTCATACAGGTGTTGAATCCAAGGGAAAAGAACACCAAAGGGATTTTAAAACAAAGGGTTTGAAGATAGGTGCTCAATCAGATATAACTGCCATTACATCCTCTAAAACAGGCAAATGGCTAGCAGGAACAGAAGAGCAACTTCATTATGAAAAATATTTGACATGCTGTATGGAATAACAGAAGGCTTTTGCTGGACGTTTTGGATAAATGGAATCAAGGGTGAAACTGGGGAGATTTTATGGCATTCCAATTCAAAATAGACTCTGTGGGTCCCTAGATGTGGAAGATTTGACCCATTACATAGTATATTGCCAGTTATATACTGACATTAGAAAATGTTATTTAGAACCCATCCTAAAGAAAATGAA
Organism: Varanus komodoensis; assembly: GCF_004798865.1. NCBI lineage: Eukaryota > Metazoa > Chordata > Lepidosauria > Squamata > Varanidae > Varanus > Varanus komodoensis. The sequence goes on from NW_025336045.1 coordinate 2,759,435, forward strand.
GTACTGGGGAGAGAAAGAAAAGTTTGGTTTTCTGCTTCAAGGGACTAATCAATGTGTTACAAAAAATGTTGCCTTGTTTGCAATAATGGCTGCCAGTTGCAGAAAGAGGTTTGTGGAATATACCACAGCAAATCCTTAAAAATCTTCAGAGAGCACAATTGTAGCCTGATAGCCCTGCCAGGAATACTGGGATTGGCTTATCCGATGTATCAGTTGGCTTATTCTATCCTATTAACCTCACACATTATTATGTACTCAGGAATACACACTCACACAAACATACTATGCACATTTACTCAGAAGCAAGTGTATATAGAATTGGAGCTTTAGGCTTTAACTGAGACTGTTGAATATTTCTTTCAGACACAAAGCAATAGTTTAAAAAAAAAACAATGCCCATGTAAAAGGGAGGAAGGAAGCTGAAGAGGATATCAAATTTAAGAATTTAGGCTGCAATAATATGCATGTTTACCTGGGAGTAGGCCACACTGAATGTCGTGAGACTTGCTTTTAAGTAAACATGCGGAGGCTCAAACTCCACATAAAGCAATTTACACTCAGTAAAACTATATTACTTTGCATGACTACTTAGTTTATTTTACATTTAAAAATCCAGCATTGGTGCACATGAACCAATTTCTCATTTTTCGGGGTTTTCAAGAATGTGAATACTTTTATTAGGTATTTATTTCAATGCATTTTTGAAGCCTAGCCCACAAAACTACCAATTCCTGTGTTTACAGATGGTTGAGAAACCTGAGTCCAATTTTCAGATTCATTGCCCAGATGGTTTTCTATTGGCCAAAACAGTTTAAGACCACTTTAACTCTGGCCCCAGATAATGCTGAGCCAGCAGTCTCTTCAAGTCTGCACAAATGAGGCAGGCAAGCTGCTGAAGCAAGTAACATCTTTAACTATGCGAGAAATAAAATATAACAAGCAGATCACATTTTTTATTTTTAAAAAGCCCAATTATAAGTTCCAGTGTTCTTATTAGGATGAGGGCTGCCTTGCAATTTCTTTCAGGGGCAAATTGCTCTAGTTGAGTCAGGAGTTAACTGGTTGCAAGTTGACACAGCAGCACGGGGCTCTGTACACCCACGTTTTTAATGCCAATTAATAAGTGGAGTATCTGTCATTCATACAATGGAGCTTGCACACTTACGGCAGGTGGGTGTTGATACAAAAGCCCTTGAACATCACTAATGCTAATTAGCAGCTCCCCAACACACACACACCCCACTTTTGGGGTTTCACCGAAAAGGCCAATTAAAAGCGTATGATGTGAGGTGAGCGGGTCGTTCATGTTTCCTTGTGCTGGGACTTGCTTTGCAGGCATGAAGAAGCTGCCATTTTTGTCTGAGACTCTATTGGGAGGCAGCCGCATTTTCTATAACTTCCACAGATAACATCCATCATGTTCTGTATCAAATGTTCTCTCTTTCTTTTAATATTAGACAATTTGTTGTTGAAAACCCATTTGCATGTTGTCTGAGGAATCATCTGGATATGAGCGGAACCATCTATATGATAAGTTTGCAAAATTAAAGCAAGAAAAAGTGTGACTTGTCTGCTAGAGCTGAGTGCTCAAATAGAGACACTGGTTTATATGATGATGGTGTTGGAGAATCACAAAAGGAGGAATAGCAGGGCACAGGCATGGTCTCAGCACCAGCTTGGTGGAGCAAAAGTGGGACCCGAGGAACCCTGGAAAGCACAAAAAAGCTGATGCCAATACCCATTTCCTTTAATTAGCTTTCTTTTGAATTTATTTCTAGGGCATGTGCTGTGAACCCAGCCTTCCTCTTCCTGCTTTTAGGCTCCAAAACATCAGTCTCTTTGCAATGCAGATTTGTATTGGTGATTTGCAGCTACAAAACAAAGTACTTCTCAGTCCCCTCTAGTAAGCTGCCCATATCAAGATAAGCCTCTTTCCATATCAAAAATAATAGCTGAACCAAAACGAGGGACTTCTCCCCAAACCTCTTCCCTTTCAGGAATTCTGTGGACTCCACCTTCAAGTTGGCTCCCACTGGAGAAAGGCCAACTGGCAGAACCTGCACAATCCTTCTCTTCCCCCTCTCTTTATTTGACCCCTCCTGTCCCTTCTAAAACATTCCTGCTCTCCTGGTCATCCTGGGAACCTGTGGGCAGCAACCCTGAGTGCTCTTCAAAGGCCTGTGCCTCTTCCTGGGTTCCCAAAGCTCTCATCTCTGCTTCCTTGAGGTCTTCTTCCCCTCCCTTTTCAGAATCCCAGTCCTGGTGACCTCAGGATGCCTACTAAGTGGCAGTCGGCTTCACTTAGCTTCATTTGCTACAGCCTGGTTGCTGTGAAGAAAAGAAACAGAGCATTCTGTGGCACCTGACTCCATCTGCATTATCTCCAATGAGAAAAGGAAGATGGCGGCAGTCGTTAAAGCTGCCACCACCTGCTCCCATTCATCCCCCCCCCATACCTTAGTCAGCTCCTGAAACAGGACTGAGTGAGGAGGACTGAGCAGCAGGTGCCTCAGGATCCCTGCTGTGCCTGATCACCTGTCAGGCACATTGTGGATTCGGGAGCAAACAAGCTACAGTGCATAGTTTTCCATGCAGCTTAACTTGTTGTGTTGTGTGAACCTGGCTGTTCTAAATATGTGCTTGGGAACCTCATCAGTGAGTTGCTCCTCCCTGTTCCCTGGTCACTCAGAGGTGGATGGCACATGAACAGAAGCTTCTGTGTAGCAGCCTTCAAAGCAATAGTGCATTCAGAGAAAGGCTGTCTAGGTCAAGCTATGTTAATAACATGGAACTGCCTTCAGTATGAGGCAGAACAGAGGGGAACGGAAGCTTTAGCAAAGACCTGATTAGTGAAGGGCCAAGCGCCTTCTGTTCCTCACACTGAAATTTGGCCTTACTCCAGCTCAGGTTCATTTGAATCCTGTGCCTCTGTACTTGGAAGTAAGTTGCCCTTTGTGCCCACTGAAGTATGCCAAGGCTTACAGCCCTGGGTGTCAAAACAGTAGTATTTTGTACTGTACATAAGGTATGCAGTCAAGCAGCATTTTAAATGTCCAGTGATGCTTCCATGGAAGAGGTGAGAATATCTACAGGTCAATGGTTTGTTGTGAGTTTGTACAGTGCTTCTTTGGTATTTCACCACCCTCCATTTCTTCCATGCTAAGCCTTTTCACTGGGGAATGGATGCCCTCGCAGTGCTAGCTTAACTTTATGGCATGAGGACAATGACTGGTGCATGGTTTTCTCGGTCCTAAATGTCCTGTGGACAGGTTTGCTAAAGTCACTTTACTAAGGCGATTTTAACAATCTGCAGTGCAGGCAGTAAAATGTTTATAGAGTTGCTTAATAATTAATTATCTACTGATAAAGTATTTATAAAGGAAGACTTTATAGCAAATATGGTCAACGTATTCATCATTCCCTCTAGTACCAATGTTCAGAGGTGAGTGCCATTGCTTTTGTAGCTAAAAAAACACCATCCATGCTTTGCGGGAAAGCATTGCCCAGGCAGATGTAGGGAACCAAGTTTAAATTGAGGATAAGCCTGCCTGCCCACCCCCACACCCAAAAAAACAAACAGACAAAAAAAAAAAAAAAAACCCAACCCACCCAGCCCCAAAAAAAAAAAAAAAAAAAAAAAAAAAAAAAAAACCCAGGCCAGTGAGCGCCTATTATGTTCAATGACCCTGGAATATTGACTGACTGAGGAGTGGAATGGACTATCTGGAAAAGTAACATCCATAGTGTAACATTTTCTTGAAAGGCCCACTGGAAAAATAAGAATTTAGAGAGGGAGGGGGACAAGAAGCAGCATATTTGTTTCTATTTGTTTCCTACCCAAAGTGCTTACTTTAAGAAAAGTAATGCTGTGTCAGCTCACAGGCCTAGTGCCACATTCACAGAGTGGTTAACTGGATGCCTGCAGGACATCCACCAGGAAAGCTTGGGTGCAGTAGCATCTTTTTCCCCAGCAGCTGCCTCTGACACTGGGGGTAATATATAGCCATCATTATTTGCATCTAGATAGCCTTGTCCTCCATGAATTAGTCTTACCAATTTTAAAGTCACAATATCTCTATTGTGTGTGTCCTCTCTCCCTCCCGCCCCACCCCTTAGAAAAAGTCACCCATTTTCCTAAGCTGAACAACTCTAGACAGTGTAAGATTTCTTCTTAGAAAGGTTTTTCTTTTTTAAGCCCCTGGCTCATTTAGGTTACCCTTTTTGGTAAATCTTGCATAATTCTATATGGAACCTGTCTCTGAATTAGGACCATTTTATTGATATCATTTTTCGGTCAAACCCACACTAGTTTTGAGTGACTATTTTTGAGCCTGTCCTCCTTTTCCTTCCCTTCTGCCTCTGGCAGCCTTGGTACAAGTGGCTGGCTTCCGACATTTTCCCATTTCCTTGAGATCAATATAAATGACAGTCATAAACAGGGTTGATGAAACTACTCACTCTGGAGCACACAGGTGGGAGTACTCCAGTGTAAGTGGTTTTAGGACTGTAGCCACAATGATTATTTATTGGCGTTGCCACAGAACACAGTGGCCTTAATTGTTACCATGCCAGAAGTCACACAGATACCTCATCTGCTCGTGCTGAAGACAGTAATCGGAAGAGTTTGTGGAAACACTGCATCTTATCTTTCAGTTGCTGTATCATTTAGTAACTGCTGTGTTTACCTCTCGGTTCTAGCAAGTTCATTGACTGCAATTAAGCGAGGGCCAGAGGCATTTCACTAGTGGAGAGAGAGAGAATGGGCCAGTGCACAAGGATACCTGTTGTGAAATCAAGAGCTTTGAGAACATACTCTGTTCTTCCCTCTCCAGAGAAAACTCTGAGTTCTGCTTAGGAGTTTGCTTTATTTCACTGAAACTCCAAGCTTCAGTGAAATAAAATCTTGAAAGTAAAGTTAACTGTGCTTAACACTAACCAGACTTCCTCTTAAAACAGGATCTGAATCTTAATTTAAATCCTGTTTATCTATTCCAGCAAAAATCTCCAAGCAAAAGAAACGTATCTTACTGCTTCCATCCAGTCCTCTCTCTGCCCTTCAGCTTTTTAGGGTCATTTGAGGCCTACTGCATGTTGGCCTCACAGATTTCTTAGAACCAGCTGAGGCCTGCTGCAATATATTTGCAAGGCTTTTCCAGGATAAAATCTCTTGTACCCACTGGGACTAAGACTTCAATGTTATCATAGCAGAATCAGGCAAGGCATCCAGAGCACAGTCGGGTCAAATGTTCTTGGATGAGTTCTGTTTAGGACAGCTTAAGGATGTTGACCATGTTTGGAAAGGTTCATACAACCATGTCTGTACTGGATCCTTGTCCCTTTTTGCTAAAAAAAGTTATCAGGGAGGGAATAGCTGGGTAGACCAGGGAGGCAATTAATGACTTCTTATGGGAGGGAGTGGTCCATGCCATCTGAAACAGGCAGTGATGAGGTCACTCCTGAAGAAACGTTCTTGGGTCCAGAAGATACAAATAATTTAAGGGCAGTGGCAACCATTCCCTTCTGGAGAAATGCCCTTGAACAGATGTTGGCCAACCAACTCCACTCACTCTTGGATGAGACTGATTATCTGGATCCATTTCAATTGGGTTTCAGGCCAGGTTTTGGTGTGGAAACTGCTTTGGTCCTCCTGTATGATGACCTGAGAGAGAGTATGGGAGGAGTGTGACCCTGTTGTACTGCTGAATCTCTCAGTGCCTTTGATACCATCAACCATCTGAGTTGATGGACAACCACCTGGGTGGGATGGTGTATATTGGTGTCCTGCAATAGCAGGGGGTTAGACCTTCATGGCCCCTTCCAACTCTACTATTCTATAATTCTATGAACCTTGGTATCCTTCTGGAGCAGTTGACTGAATTGTGGGTAGGGGCTACTGCATTGCAGTGGTTCTATTCCTAGTTGAATGGATGGCTCCAGAGGGTTGTGCTTGGGGGATATTAGTTAACCCCTTGGACCAAGCAGTATGAGGCTCCTCTGGGGCTGGCTTTGTCCCCTTTGCTATTTAACATGCAAATGAAACCACTGAGTGGGGCTATCCAGAGTTTTGGAGAGCATCCCCATCCAAACATTGATGGTATGCAGCTCTATTTCAGGGTGCATGAATGTGCTAAACTGGAGCCTGAATCACAGTTAAGGTAGCATGGGTGGGAGGATGATATGCATGCACTGAGCAATCCAGAGCTATGTCAGCATTGGCCCAGTTTACTGAAGATAATGTCACCTTACATCTAATGTGAGAAGAGATGGTCACCAGCTTTGCATGCAAATTAATAAATTTATGTGAATCCTGCACTATGATTTAGTGATTCCTTTTGGCTTCAGGAGCTCTGGAAGGCACAAGCAGCACCCATTTTTGTGAGGACTTCTCCATTCACTTCCATGGAAGGAAGAGATTAGGCATATGTATATATATTATATGTGTATATACATAGATGTGTATATGAAGCTGCCCCCTCCACTGAAGAAGCCACCTCTTATAGCTTTGGGGGGAAAGCTATTTACAAGTCCCAGAGGAATGACCTTCCAATTAAACCACAATCCTTCAACAATGGGATATATGTAACACTTCTGTTCATCAGCTGAGTTTGTGATGAAACATCCCAGGCCCAAAAAACCATATCTGTGCATTTACATAAGAGCAATCATTTGTTTCAAGTATTTTCCAGGATAGAAGGTCCAGTAGCCAGAATAAAATGCCTGCAAGCACAGGCATATAGTTCAACAGACCATCACGGGTGCCAGTGTAGGAAACTCAGGAAGCCGTATCCAGTGATCCCTTTGCCTTTGGAACAACTGCTACCTCAACAGAAAATTAGCATTTGATAGCTGGAAGCTAGCACAGAAGGGGATAAGGAAACAATGCTCATGAGAGGGAGCTCAGGAATCTCATTCTGGAGTCACTCATATGAGCTCATTTCCAGGTTTGTGCAATGAAGAGCTTGCTTCTCATGGCCCTAGCTGTCATTCCCACTAACATGACATGTTTGGTCCTGGCAGAATGCCAACATTGGGTACTGCCTGGTGTTTACAAGACCTTTTTTTTTTTTTTTTATGCAGGGCATTTGGGGACGTATGACTTATTAGTCCGAAGCCAGCACTACTGCAGATCTGGGGAAAATTAATATTGGATATGCTGTGTGGCGCAATTGTCACTTGCCATTAACATAGTACCATATCCCAGTTATGGAGTGAATCTGCAACAACCTGGAACAGACTGTAATTTGTGTGTCATTTCTTTCATTGCAGATGTTGGAGACAGCATTGTGTTAGGGACAGTGGAGGTTCCTTTGGTTGAGAAAATAAACTGAAGTGGAGCAGCATGAAAATAACAGGCCCTCTGTGTTTCACAAATATGCAAAATGAAGCAGTCTTTAGGCTGTCTGCCCCAGCTTCCTTTTTTACCAGTCCCAAGTATGGTTAGGTTGCTTAGATCCCACTGACTTCAACAGAATGTGCATAGTTGAAGTATGTGAGAGACTGTAGCCTTTCAAGAGATGTAAAGGATTACTTTTTGCATACCCAGGGATATTTTTGACTTTCTTCTCCTTTGTGCAGCAGATTCCCTGTTTCGCATCTAAAATGGTTTTTGGAACTTCCCCCTGTTTTCAAAAAGGTTTGCTGATGCACGTTGAGGGTTGCTGTTTAGGGGGGGAGTGTGAGACAGCCTCCCCAGGTGGTGGATGCTGAGGGGCAGGCAGTACCGATGAGGTGTTTTGATGTATTCGTTTATGTTTGAGGTTTATATACATGGAACATATTTTTAAAATATCTCAGAGTCATATGGAAGGACAGAACTGTGTGTCATGGGGGCTGCTTTACATCACCTAAAGCCTCCTCCCATTGGTATGGTGGAAAATGCTGTCCCACTGCCAATATTAAAGTTAAGTTTTAACTTTCCACCTTGTCAGCTCCTGTATGGCTAGGTTTAGAAAACAGGATGACTCACACATGAGGGCTGAGTGAAGGTTGTCTTTGAACCGTGGGTTGTGGGTGAAATGCGGAGTACTGCATTGTCTGAACTCAGCTGAGATAACAAACCATGGGTTCTTTCCATGGGTTGTTCATGGGTTGTATGGCTTGATAATGCAGTCAGGTTCAGAAAACATGATAATCCATGTTTCAACTAAAACCCATGGGTTAAGAACAACAAACACTTACCCACACTCAGTCCTTGAGCATGCGTTACCTTGTTGTCAGAACTGAGCCCATGTTTGCCTTTTGCCTCAGGCAACAAAATGTCTTAGGATGGCCTTCTCCATGTGTCAGAAATGAATTGTGCTATTCTTTGTGTCCCACTCTTTGTACTCTTGCTTTTGTAGACTTTGAGGCTACTCATCAGGAATATTCAAATATCAACTAACTAGACTGGTATTCAATGTGCTTTTAAAAATCTATTTATAAAGATGAGGAGTTATTCCTGGGGATATTCTTGGCTTTTCAGCCAGCTCTCAAATTTATTAGCCTGAACAATTCATTTGTCACCCATATATGGTTATTTAATGCTCCTCGATGGCTGAGTTAATTTGTCACCTATACATGATTATTTAATGTTGCTTGCTGGCACAGCTAATGTGTTACCTGCATGTGAATATTTAATTCTCTGGGGTGGTAGCTGTTACAATATTTTAAGTTCCATTGACTGATAAGGAAATGTGACATGGAACTTTTTGCACACTCTCAGAACACTTTGCCTCCCTTTAAAAAATTGCTGTCAGGGTTGAGTAGTTTTTCTTATTGAACAGGGTTTGAGGCAATTGGTTCTCATAGAGAACCTGGCCTACTTTGTGCATGGTGTTTATTATCATGGCTAGCCTGCCTGTAGCACCATTTAATCTGTCTGAAACAAATCCAGTCTTCATGGAAACTCTCATCTAGTCAGGCCTCTGTGGGACTGCCTCTAGGCCAGCACATTTTGGGACATGAGGAACTGGTTGCCTGTCCAGGTGGTCCGGAAATGGGTGAATGGTTTTCTCCTGGAGGAAGAAAAAATCCTACTTGTTTTCTGAGGTTTTTCCCATTTTTTCTTGATCCCTCCCCAACTTTTCTGATGACATTCCAATTTGATTTAGATGCATATACATTTTTCTGACTGTAATTCAGCTGTTTAATCTATATATGTGCACTCTGTCAATAATGAATGAGCTTTACTTTCGGCAGTTTTAGCTTAGCCAGGATATACGCAAGACTGTTATCCATGCATTTCCCTCTTAATCTGTAATCTCATATTATTGCTGCATGTGTCTTTCCTTCCCACTGCCCATCATTTCTAACTTTATTTCAAAATAGAATTCCATGGGTTGGGTGCAAGATCTGCATTCCATAAGAGGAAGGGACGTTCCATGAGGAGAAAGCTCCATTGGGGAAAGGCCTCTCCACCTGGCTTTTGGAGATCTCCTTCTCCACCACACATTCAGCAGCCTCTCCTGCTTCTGCATCATTTTGCGTAGGGGGTAATGGAGGGGCTGCCATAGGAAGAAGGATGTGGGGAAGATGAACTGAGGGTAAGAGATTGGAGATGGCTATCTGGAAGAAGGGCTAGGAGCCAGTCAAAGTGTTGCTACTAGAAACAAATTTTTCAGGCAGCCAAAACAGCTTTGAGGCCTGGAGACCGGCACATTGAGTTTGACCCTTGGGAGCGGCTGACTGAATGCACAGGCTGGCTAGAACTGCAATCTAGATGGCACTCTTGAAGTGCAAGATTTAGTCTGCCAATGTTGCAGTAGAAGCAGAAAACTGGTGGGCATTTCAGACACTGGAACTGCGTTGCCAGGAGCCCTTCAGGAACAGCTCTGCTGCCTTACTCAAGGCCAAAACTGAGCGTATTCTAAATCTGTGTTTAAGCAGTGACCTCGTTTTTCTTTTCTTTTCATTGTTTACTGCAAGGTAGATGCATGGGTCTTGATCTAGATTGGGGCTGGGTGGGCTTTTAAAATGCAAATGGGATTCTCTGAGCCTACTTAGAAGTGAAAAAGATGCTTTTAGATGCTTTAGTTGCTAGACTAGTTCAAGCCACTGTGTTTTTTTTCTACTCCTTTATTCATTTGTTTATGTGTTTGTTCAATTTTATCAAAGACTGACAAATTATGTCCTCCCATTCTGGGATTCCCCTGTACTGGCATTGATGGGAGTTGTAGGCCAAACCAATTGGAGAATCAGAAGTGTTTCCCCCTCCCAGTCCAGGGCTTTGCTGCTCTTTGTCCTATCATTGATTATTGATCAATTGTATTGTCGCCTATATTTTGCTAGCTGCCTCTGAATCTCTTTTGTGGTTGCTGGTGCAGGATATACATTAATAAACAAACCTGACAATCGGTGCTGTTTTACACTGATTTTATCTGCTGTCTTCTGAGCCTTGCTGTATATTATTGATACTGCAGGGTGATATGTAAATCCTTAAAATAAAACAAACACTCCCTGGTGCCATCATCTTAACTTTCCACATTTCAAGCAACTATCTTTCTGATCAGCGCTTCAACAAACCAATCCTGTGTCCTATTGAAAAGGTAAATGAAGTCTCCAAGATAAGCAGCACAGTTACCAAAGAATTGCAAAGGACTAGGACACACATGCATGCACATCACTTGATTTCTTATCTCTTGGCTCCTTGGCACTTGAAGACTCCCAGCAGAATGTGTGTGAACTGACTCTCTTGAAAAGCACGGCATTGCAAGCAAAACAATGTAAGGAGACATATTTTTCCCTCTCTTGTCATCCAAGAACCTTTGAGCATCCCATGAAGCCTACTGGTAGGAAATTCAGGACAGAGAAAGGGAAGTATTTCTTTGTACATTGCTCAGTTAAACTGTGGAATTCACTGCCACAGGATGCAGTGATGACCACAAATTGGATGGTGTCAAAAAGGGGTTCAATGGGTTCATGGAAGGTAAGGCAGCCTCCAGTATCAGAGACACTATGCTTCTGTACATCAGATCCTGGTGGGGAACACAAGCGGCAAGGCACTGTTGCACTCATGTCCTGCATGTGGGTTTTCCACAGGAAGTCGTTTGTCCATCATGAGGACAGAATACCGGAGGAGGCAGGCTCTTGGAGACTTTCTTCTCATGTTTTTTAGCACTGTAGGATTATCCAAAAATGCTCTCGCTGGGGTATGTGTATGTCCAAACTGGAACAAGTTGCAGTCCCAGTTTGAAGAACAGTCTCCTTTTGCACAGGATCTATGGGCAGGGGAGGCTGCCATTTCTTATGTCTGTGGGACTCCTCCTTCATTGTAGCTTTTACTTGAAGCTTAATGCGAGCTATCCATGGTGATGAACCTATTCTGGGGATGGAGTTCAGCATGAGGAACTCTGTAAAGCTCAAAATAAAAGCAGCCATGGATGAGAAACCCCAGAGGAGTCACCAGCACCTCTGTGGGTGAGTAGCAGGTTCTGGTAAATGCAAAATTTTACATGAGAAGAAGCAATAGGCCCCAACTTATCCCTTTGATCTCTCACAATCACTCACCTGGGAGATGTCCTTGTTCTGTAAAGAGAATACTTTGGATCCTCCTTGCAGCATCACCACTGGAACAGCAAACACGACAACCCCCTCCAACATAATACTTGGCCACATGTATGGATTCACAGGATGACTTTCAAAATTAATTGCATAAGCATGGAATGATACATCAGAATGTGCCCCAAAGAATTGGCTGTTTTTTTAAAAAAAGTTTTATGTGTCAGAGAAAATTATCTGAGCAATAACCATTCATCTGTCAAAAATGCTGAGCAGATGGTTGGTTCATTTAAACAAACCAAAATAATTGCCAGTCAGGTAGAATGATAATGCTTGGAGGCCAAACTGTGCTTTGCTTCTTTCGAGATTGAAATTTGCTAAACAGCATGATGCTGAAGAGTGTCAAATGTACCTGAAATTCCATTTTCAATATAGGTGGTGAAATGAGTGTGGATTTAGGCCAACAAGAAAAGGGCATCTGGGGTTGATTCTGATGAAGCAGCACACAGAATACCAGCACTAGCTCCAGCTTTTTGAGGGCTGTTGGGCTAGACACCCTCAAGCAGTCCTGTCCACAGTAAGTCTGCCGTTTTGCCACAGGCTGCTCTTGATCCTTATCCTCAAACTTGTCATTGCTACCTCTTGCTTGATAGGCAGAGAGCCCGGGACAAGTCGGCAGTGGCATCTGCTGCTCCTCTTTGCCACCAATGCTGTTGCCAAGAGGCAGTTGAGCAAGCAGGCTGCCGTGATGAAGAGGGGAAGGTGGTCCAGGAGGTCTTGTCACTGGGCCCTGCTGGGCAGCTGCGAGCCCATGCATGAAAACCTTCCTAAGGGTGCTTCCAGACAGACAGCTCTGAGTGTTACCAGTGGGAAGGCATTGTGCCATTATTCCATCTTTTGCTCCTTAATGGATTTTTGGGGAGGTGGCCCGGGGAGGGAGGGGCAGTGGGAATCAGAAGAAGCAATGAGAAAACAAATGGAAGCCTGCCAGCATGATCAGGAACGCTTCCCCCTCCACTTAAAATTCCATGTGGGAGGCAAGGGTATTATGCAATAACAATCTTATTTGGAAGGATTGCCGTGCTTTATCATGGCACTGTGGGGGCAGAACTGGAAATGTTGCTGTGTAGATCAGGCTGCATTTCTTTTGGTGCTAGCCTGCAGAATCTTTCAAAATTTCTTTTTTGTTCATGTCTCAGTGCCTGTGTGGATTTCTGTATGCACCATGCATATGCTCCGTACACACAAAGATGACCTGTTGTATGGAGCAGGGAATTACATTTAAACCACCCTTTGCTATTTCCATCGTCGCTGCTGTCATTCCATTATTACGGCATAATATTGAAGGTCTTCAGCTTCCCACTGCGCTCCACTGAACTCTCCTGATTCTCAGGAAGTACCAAAAGTGGATTATTGAGATTTCAGACATGTTCCTTGGGGACATTTTCATAGTGTTACAAGCACCTTGCTTTTGCAGCAGCAATTCTGAGCAAATGTGGGGGGGGGGGGGATGACACGTTAAGTATCAAAAATGTAGCCCCAAAGAAAGACAAGCATCCAAAGCCAGCAACTCTGTATGACTCATGCTCCCAAAGGGTAGTGTTCACTTTAGGAGCACTGTAAACCTCCAGGCCAGTACATTGAGAAGATAATCAGAGTTTTCTTTCTTCTTTAGTCGTGCATTAGCCTCTTTTGTAGTAGTGGTACATTGTAAGTGGGGAGGGAGGAAAAGTGGATGGGTCGGACACCAAGGAATAAATCTCTCAGTCATTACCAGGAGGGGCAGTTTGCTTATCCGTTTTTTCAATCATTAATTCTCTTGCTGTTATTTAATTTTGGCCAGTAGTGCACTGCATTGTGAGATCTGGACATCAGCCCGGTTTTGCTAGGGCACAGGCAGGGGTAGGGCACCTTTTGACACTTTACTACCCCTGCTGCAAAATTTCCTAGTGGCAGCTGGGATTGCTTCAAAGAAGAGTGAGGGCTTCCACATGGCTGCCACTGCCCCCTGCCATGAATTTCTTGGACTTACATGGGGGGCTCAGACTGATTATTAGGAAATGAACATGGCAAGTGGCTGTCTGCAGTGTGACCAGTTTGTGGTGGTATGCAAGACTATTTGTCTAGTTGTCAAATACACCTATGGACCCCAAAAGATTATCAATCCCTTTTCAGGTAGGTCCATAGAATCAGAGAAAGGGAGGTGGGCTTGGAGGCTATCTGGTTTAGCTCCCTGCTTAATTGCAGGAAACCTAGTTAATTTATATTATTTTAAGGAAGTTTATTTATGGATGTAAGCCGCCCCGAGGCTTCGGCGAATGGGGCGGCATAGAAGTCTCATTCATAGATAGATAGATAGATAGATAGATAGATAGATAGAGTAAAAGCATCCCCAGCAGATGGCTGATTGTCATGGAGCAGCACCCTGAACCATCAGCCTCAGAGGATTCAGACTTTTCCTCAGAAGGGCCTCCAGAGGCTCTAGGAGAAGCCTCAGCCAAGGAAAAGCATTGTGAGGCCTCTCTCTCTCCTGGATCCAGTTCTCAGAGAAATGCCAAGGTTGCTCTCCTGCAACTATTTCTTCACTCAGAGGTTGAGGACTCAGGCCATCAAGGGCAAGCCCACCACCATCATGCTCATGTTGCCACAGAGTGGAACTGCTAAAACCAGAACAGGCTCTTTTAAGGGCCAAAGCTTCGGTTAATTCAGAGCCGGCATTAACCAACCTAAAGCTCAGGAATCTTCTATTTAAGTCTTTTGTTGGAGTAATGTGCAGGCAATCCTGTATGGCATCCAGCCCAAGCTCCATGGGGGCAGGGCAGCTTTCTACCCTGCTTCTTGAGAAACCTGGGCCAACCTGACCCCTGCTCAAGAACTGGTCCGTAATAGACTCGTGTGAGCCACGCTGCATCAGAAGAGCATCACCAGAACTTGTGGCCTGAAATGAAGAGCCCCAGCACTTGATTTCATCACTGAACTGCTCTTATAATTAAGAAGTCTCTGCTAAATCTGCCACCTGGTAACTTAAACACATTAGATCTAGCAGAAAGTAGATATTTTTCCTCTTGTATGTGAAAACCTTTCTGTTGTTTTAGAAGTGTTTTCATTCCCCAGTCTTCTCCAGTTCTTTCAACCTTTCCACATAGAACTTACTTCTATATATCTGCCGACCTTCAGTAAATTTAATACTGTAATAAAAATATAGCAATACTATGTTACTTTCCTCCAAACCTTTTCTGATTTGTCTACATCCGCCTTGAAGTGTGGCTCCCAGAACTAGACCCAGTATTTCAGACCAGATGAGGTCTCACCAGTGCAGAATAATGTGGAACAATGCCTTCCAATGGCTTGGAAACTGTGGTTCTCTTAATGCAGGTTAAAATTGCATTGGCCTTTTTTGCAGTCACATCACACTGCTGAAGAGAATTTTTTTTTGTATGCCACATAATTAACATTTTAAGAGAGCTTGAATAACCATGAAAGTAAGGATGCTTGCAAAATTTAGACTATGCACTTAACATCCATTGATGTGGACTATTTGGAAATGTCACTTCACTGTGTCATACTGAGCTAAAATGGGGGAGGCACTCTGCCCACATTAGTAGGATGTACTAATTCCCATGCATGAATCACTCCAAGTTTACAAATTATTTCAGGAAATAATAATATCATAAATGAGTCAGATGGAAATGTGAGGGAGTATGGAAGGAATTCATAGCTGTAAAGTGTTTGTATTGGGTAGCACTGAAATGTAGCCTTGGAAAACTGAATGATAGTTCAAAAAACTTTATATGACCAACAGGCATTCATAAAGTCACCTCTTAGAGCCAAAGAACTTGTGATCCTAACTATATATTATGTAATTGAATATTAGCTTTTTATTTTCTCTAGTGCAGTGGTTTTGAGCTGCTGTCCCCTTTCCTGTTAGGTGACAACCCTAGCACCCCGCTCCTCCAGCTCTTTCTTTTTATTAGGTCTATTGCTCTACGTTGAATTCAGAACATCCAATTGCTACCCCCCCTCCCCCTGGATATTTCCATGGCCTTGGAGGGCAGGCAGCACCACTCAGTCTGGGGATCACTGCTCTAGTGTGTATATCCCCAATTCCGATTAGAACCACTATTAGGAGAGGAGGATCAAACCTTCCTGCTCCACTCCCCCCTCCCCACATCCCCTGACACATCAAGAAGGGGATTTAGTGAAAGAAAAAAGCCTCTATATACACTAATGGAGGAGGGGGTGGCAGTTTTACCTCCCCTGTTGAGAGTAAAGGAAAAAAAATGTGGGAGGAAGATTGAATCCTGCCATTCCAGTGTGCAAGTGATCTGATCCAGACTGGGGCTATGGAGTAAATAAAAAGCTAATCCTGAACTACATGCTATGCTGTGATGGGCAACCTCAAGCCTGGGGCCAGATCTGGCCCTCCTGGGTTCCCAGACATTCAAATCTCCTTTCTGTGGTTCCATCCCTTTTCCCCAGCTACCAAGCATTGGGCCATTCTTGTGCAGTTCTTTCCTCCATTCCGAAAGGATGAGAGGCCTCTCTCCTGAGGGCTAGCTATGGGTAGGAAGAGCTTTAAACTAAAATAGGCTGCTGTTTTTCATTCCACCCATTTACCTTCAGACACACACACCGCTGGAAAGCAGCTGCCTACAACTTCTGCAAAACCAAATTTAGACTTCAGTCTGAAAGAGCCACCCCTTACTATGGAGTATTCCTTAAGGTTAAACAAGGGGTTGTAGCCAGGAAAGGACTTTCTAGGTGAGTGCCAGATTTTCAGGGATACCCTCTTCACCACAACTAAGCTTACCCCACTTTCTGGTTTTCCAGATTCCCATGAAGCATTTGGCTGTCAGAGCTACCAGAAACAGAAGGGATGAGGGGGAAGTTTGCAATCAGCCCTATATCTGTGACGTTCAATGCATTTTCACACTGAACATGAAGGAGTTTTTGAATCCAGTTAGCAGCCATGGGTGTATACATAACAATGATCAGGATCACAAAATGCATGCAGGGGAGAGTTAAGTTTTTCTCCCTTGCTTTGTTCCCACATCTGAATTTGCTGTTTGTATTGGGAGAAGCTGGTGAAAGAAGGAGAGCCCTGAAAATGATCAACTCAGCCTTCCACCCCACCACCTGCATGGTGCTTGCATGTTTAGAAACCTGCTGTTTATAGATAAAGATCCATCCCCATATTTATTTTGGGCCTGATTTTGAGAGACTGTTGGCTGCATTCTCTGACCTCACATTCATTGTCAGGAGGCTGCCTGCAATAGTTGGCAGGACTCTGCAAAACAAGGGAAGATTCCTCCCTGCCAAAAAAGAGAGTACCTCCTATTTAAATACTACCCAGCTAGTTATAAGAATATTACTATAGAAAGAAAAGCAGGGAAGACGGAACAGATGATATCTAGGCTCTGCTTTCTCTGACAGGACAAGCTCCACTGGCTGGAGGTGCTCCACCAGATTTGGGGGGATCCTTCTCCCCACAACACATTTTACCCCATGCAGCAGGATCTCTAGCCTCTGTGTCAGATTTTCAGGTGCCTGGAGGGACTACTTTGGGAAGGAGGGTGCAGGGAATTGGCTTCTGTCCACAGAGATGATTCAGTGTCATTCACCTGCATACAAAGAGAGAACTCACCCTGAAACCTCATTCTAAGTGCATTCATTTGGGTATTAGTCTAGGCAACTACAAAAGGATCAACTTCCAATGCATTACTTTTGATTGGGATCACATTCAAAAGGCAATAGTTGAAATATCCTTCCTACTGCATCACCAACAGACTTTGCACAGATAATACGGATAACCCTGACTTTGGGAGTTATTTTTTTAATGGGTTCTATTGTTGCATCAATAGGCACAGTGTCAGAAAAGTTGGATCAATACATTCTTAAAGCATTAAGACTTGTTTTGTTTCATATTGTTTTCAATTGGGTATAACCAATAATAAAAGTGATGCAAGTCAAGACCAAAGTACAATCATTCTGGTATATATTTCTACACTTTGGGTTATCTTGCCATGCTGCTGATGTTATTAGTTTCTAAACAGAGTCAAGGTAGCGTACTGCACAGTCCTGGACTAGATAGACCAAGGCTCTGACTCATTATAAGGCAGCTTCCTGTTTTTGCTGTGAAATAGTGTAAGAAATAACAGGATTTGTAGCTTGTAGCCATCTTAGGCCCAGTGCCTTTAGGATTTCTATACTGCATAAGACAAGCTGCAGGATCTTGGCATGTAAGACCTGCACTCATATATTTTCCATACTGAGGCAGACGCAAGGAGGAGATAACATCTTTTTGTCAGGCGCTTGGTTTCATCTCTTCCATGTCCCTGACAAGGTGAGGGTCTGTGAGCTCCTTCCCTCCACCTACTTCTGTGAAAAAGAGCTCTGTATCCTAATGCAGTTTTTGTGCCAAATCCCTCAAATCCCCTCACTGCTGGGATTTCACTGCTCAAGCTTCTATCCGCCTGCCTGTAGAGTGCTTGCATTCAATACAGAAGGGCTTATTACCTCCTTTTAGGAATATAAGGAAGGATTGGCAGTCCTGCTGCCCTATAGCTTGCAAATGCCCACTTGGCAGCCCCTGTTCTTGCACCTGCTCCTCATTTTAAAGCTTGCCAAGGATCGAGAAGTGTGAGGTGCAGGAGAAGAGGGAAAGGAGAGTGAGCATATGGCTCTGATAAAACCTTTGCCTCAGTTGTGCTTGCATTGGAATGCCATTTATTTACATTTATATCTGGTCTCTTTCCTGCAAGAAAACATGCAGGGCTGAGTACCCAGGAACAGGAGTACCTACCGTATTTCTAGGTACTCACCATTTCAGTAAATCAGCTCTCCTCTTCTCTCCCGCAGCCCCACCTCTGGCAAAGAAGAATTCTATTATTGCTCTTTAAGGTGGTTAAAATGAGGATCAGAAAGTAATCTTAGAAAAGCAGATGAAAGCCACTCGATAGTGCTTTTTCATGAGAATATGAGAAAATCCAAGCTGAATCAGACCAAAGACTGGCCTACCAGCTGTCTGTTGGTCAGGAAATCCAAAAGTATGGCATGAGTTCAGCACACTGTCCCACTTGCGTTCTCTTGTAACTACAGCCTTTGATTATAACTCTACCTATCACTAGTCAAACCTCATCTGGGATATTGTGTTCAGCTCTGGGCATCAAGATTTAAGAAAGATTCATAAAAAAACTAGAAAGAGTAGAGGAGGGCAACAAAAATGACCCATGGTTTGGAAACACTGTCCTACAAGGAGAGACTTAGAAAACTGGGTATGTTCAGCCTTGAAAAGAGAAGACTGTGAGGGGAGGATGTGATATCACTCTATAAGTACCTTAAAGGCTGTCACAAAGAGAAAGGTCAAGATCTCTTCTTGCTGATACTAGAGTGTAGGACTCAGAATAATCAACTCAAGTTGTGACAACCCAGGTTCAGGCTAGATATCAGGAAAAGCTTCCTCACTATCATAGGAAGGCAACAGTGGAACCAGCTGTACTCTCCCACACTGGAGACATTCAAAAAGAAACTGGAGAGCCATTTGAGCAGGATGGTGTAACGTGGTGTCCTGCAACAGCAGGGGGCTGGACTTGATCGCCTTCATGGTCCCTTTCAACTCTACTACTTTATGATTTTATGATTCTTTGAAGATACCATACAATCACCATGACTGACTACCAGAATGAGCCTTAGAATTTGAAGCATTTCGAAAATGCCTTTCCCATGTTGGGTATTTTCCAGTTAACTTCCCTATCCACTCTTGATAGAGAGCTCTGTGTTCAATGGGCTCAAGGGAGATCACAATCACTTATGATAAGGTTCCCAAGTGCAAAACTGTTCTGTCAGTTTGCTCTCTCATGGTTTTGCTTGAAAGTCATCGACTTCAGATGGTTTAATTGAGTGGAAATTACTAATAGACCCGATTGATTAGTGCCAAAGATTTCTGCATTGTTCCTAAGCTGTCAAATAAAGCCCACATCAGGCAAGGCAGTGTGGGACATCAGATAGACAGCGGCCTGGCATCAGAGCAGGTGAGTCAGTGGCACGTGGAAAATTGTCTTGGAAAGACCAGACGTCCATTGTCCCCTCATATGTTGTATTAGGTCAGCAGATGGAAAGTAAAAGAAACAGTGAGGAGGCAGGTTAAAAGTGCAAGTTTGTTAAGCAGACGCTTGTGTTCCAATTAGTTGGATCTACTGGGGCCCTTTAACTTCATTTCTGTTTTAAGATTTTGTAAGCTGTCTTGAGTGGGCATTTTACCTAGAAAGACAGAAAATATATATATATATATATATATATATATATATATATATATATTAATTTAAATAAACAATATCATGGCAACTGTTAACTATCACCACCAGCAGCATCATAAAAATGATAGTTCTCAATATGACTTGGGAAATAAACAAGCCCACCATGTTTGATTAATATTAGGGCACTCTGAAGGATTGTTTCCTTTTGCAAATTGCAGGGCAGGTACACAAATCCGGACAGTGGGTGCAGTGAGAAGACAAAAGGTTAAATCCCACTCTACCACTAGAGGCCCTCTTGATCCAGACTGGATCTTCTGCGCTTTTGAGTAAGAAAATGCACTGAGTATGTAAGTATTGAAAACATTTAAAAATGCTATTTTGGAGACCCCAGTCAATGTGCCTGATCCTGTCTAATCTTGGAAGCTAAACCGAGTCAGGTTCGGTTAGAAACTGGATGGGTGACTTGACTGTATGATTCTATGATTATTGTAAACCATCCAGAGAGCTTTGGCTACAGGCGGTATGGAAATGTTGATAATAATAAATAGTAGTTATAAGAAGACTCTCAAGCAAAGGCATGGTAAAACAGCTGTGTAAACCACAATAATAATGACAATAAAACAAAATTAAAAAGAAAAGTCTTGCTTGCATGCTGTGTATTAAAGTAGAGGTGCTGAAACTTTAGCCCAAGGGCTGAATTCCATTCAGAGAATCTCTAAAGGGCCACATACCAACAGTGAAGGGGGCCACAGGAAAAATGGGACAGGAGTAAAGGCAAAGGGGTCAGGGCAATAGCTTTAACAAGAAGAAAGCAGCAGCTTATTTTAGTGTAGCTCTCATATTGCCAGTAACAAAACTTAAGAGGCATTTCAGCCATTTGGAATAGAGGAGAAAAACTGTAGAAATCGGAAGATAAAGAAAGTGAGTGGAACTGGGGAAGGGCCTCTGGCCATCTTGGAAACCCTGCAGAGCTACACTGGGATCCTAAGTGGGTTTGGTTAGGCCTGTGGGTTGAAGTTTAGCATCTCTGTATGAAAGGTGGTGTTTAGTATGACTGAGGAAAAACGTAGAAATCAGCCCTATTTGTGGAACTGAGAAAATCCAGCTAGGCAGGGAAGCAGGCCTACAATGGGAAGAGATATCCCTGTACTCCATGTACTGTATGCTGCAGTGTTTCTGTGTGTACAGAATTTATTTGCATAAGTTGTGAGTACATCATCCTGTGAGTACATCATCAGTACATTTACAGTTGGTCTGTGTACAGATTCTGTGAACAGGAGGCCACAAATCCATGGAAGGTGAAGAATTTGCCTGCTTCCACAGGTCCAGGCTCCACTCCTAGACATGTTTTCCCAGGTGTAAATTTTCCTGGGCACAGTAGGGCTTACTTCGGAGAAGATGTGCGTAGAATTGCGCCGTCAGTAAACCCACACTACTCTCTTGAACAGGGCTGTTGTCCCCAGCTGATGTGGGTTGTCTGCATAACAGCACAATAGAAATCAGGAGTGGAGACCCTTTTTTTCTGGTGAGGGCTGCATTCCTCGCGGTATACTCCATGTGGTGGCACACACCCGTGGTGGTGAGGGATAAAGACAGTGGTGGGAAAAACCAGTGGATGGGGCATACCTTCCCTTTCTCTCTTTCTGTCACTCCCCTTTTACTCTCGTGGCTCTGATACCTCCTTTTGTCTCCTACATTCCCCCCTTGTGCAGTCAGCTCTTGGAGGCAGTATGACCACATGTCTTTGTTAACAGAGGACAGTCCTCTGAAGGGTTGCCAGGGAACTGTCTCTATTTTGTAGTCCTCCTCTATTTGAAGGGCCATCAGGGTTGAAAAAAAAGAAACCTCAGAAAAAAAAGGTGGGCACTGAAGGGCAGCTGACTGAGTGGGCAGGTTCATTTCTTTCTACACTGTGGTAAGATATATCTTATTTCTGTTGCATTTCTGAATCATCATTTCTAAATCTGCATCTAGAAAATGACATATGCAGTTTTAAGGCATATTGGTTTCCTCCCTTTAGTCCTATTTTTAGTGAAGCATGTCCTTCTTTTGGGCACTGCCATCCTCTTACCAACATTCTCTTGCAAAGGGGCTTGGAAATTAGGCAAGGTGTTGCAATAAACAAAGCTAGGAAAAAGCATTGAAAAACACAGATGATTGATTCAATACTAAGATCACAAAGGATGTATGAATTACAATCGTAATAATCATTTCTTGTAGTCAAGCTGACTAAAGACCTGATTTCCCCCCATATTCTCTGTGTGAATTTGAATGCAAGGCCAAGTGTTTGTGAAAAGTACAGAACTGAGGGGTGATCACTATTGCATGTGATATTAACCCAGTGTCTAAGGCTCCAAACCTATGTAGCATTCATCTGAAATAAATGTTATTGAACCTCATGGGGGTCCCATCCATCTGTCCCTCTGAAATGTTAACATACTTTTCTATTTAAGAGCTATTTGTAATGATTTAAAAACCACAATAAAATAACAATATAGTAAAGTTAGAGGAGGAGGAGGAGGAAGACAAAGAAGAAACCAGTAGTGAAATCTAAAATGCTTGGGCAAATAACAAAGAAAATAAAAAGTGGTTGCTCTGGAAGCGTATGATCTTGTGAATGTCATAAAACTGCTACAGCACAGAGAAAAGGAACTTGTGGAGAGTCAACATTAAGGCAGAGCAGCAGAGGGAGTCTGGTAGTGAGATGACTTTCTTTTCACATACAACAAACAGCTACTTTCAGATGTCTGTTACTCTAGACTGAACGAAGAAGGGGTGGAGGGGGGAAGAAGAAGTAAAGGTTCTTTGTGTACAACTTCTTTGGACTGTCATCATATGCAGCAGGTAACTGCTCTGAACTTGCTTACGCAAACAATACAGTCTTCAGAGTTTTAAAAGTGCAGTTTGCTGGAGGAAATAACACGGTATCAATAAAATGCATGATAACCAGAAACATCCAGTCTTTTACATTTTTTCCAACATTCCCCTGGCTGTCAAGACATGCTCCTCAATTTTTCATTGCTCTAGATAATCTGGGATGTTTGATTTATTGATAGGGCTGGATGCTTTCCTTCCCTGTGCCGCTATACTTACTCAATGCTTTTCTTCCCGTATAAGGGTGGTTGCTTAGGAAGTTGCCTTGAATACCTGCCCTGCTGCAGGTCCCGTGGATGGAAAAAGGAAGATGAAGAGATTTACTTGGTTTTCATTTCAATGCAAATTCTCCTCATTTCTCATTTTTGAACCAGTATGTGAAGGGAAACTCAATTATCCTTGGAAACGTGCACTTTCTCCAACTTTGCAATGGAGTTTTCCAATACCCCACCTCTCAAATGTGGACAAAAATGCATATATTAGAAAAGTACACAAAAATCTATTTTTGAAAATGACAATAAAATGCATCCTGTTAGAAAAATTGCTTTCAAAACTGTGTTCATTAGATAAAATTGCATACAAAAATGCATGTATTTTTAAAATACAGAAATGTATGCAAATGTTCATACAAAGTTTTTTTAAAAAAAAATCTCAAATTTTGGGATGAACTGAAGACTGAAAAACAGCTAAAACTGAAAGATTCACCCATTCTAGGCTGCTCAATTGGTTGCCTAGAGATATTCCAAATTTAGTGTTTGATTAGGTTGCTCATCAAGAAAAGGCAATTTCCAAATAGTTTCTTTAACTAGTATCCCCTAATGTTGGTGAGTGGCTTGTGAGTATAATGAGATACTGCTGCTAGTTTACCACATGTTTCCATTGCTCCTTTAATAATTCATTGTTATGTGCTGTCAGGTCATCTCTGTTTTATGGCAACCCTGTGAATGAATGCCTTCCACAATGTCCTGTCCTTGACAGTCTTGCTTAGTCCTTGTGGACTCAAAACCTTATTTTCCTTTATGCAACTGATCCATCTCTTACTTGATCTTCACCTTTTCTTCTGCCTTCAGCTTTTCCAAACATTATTGTTTTTGCCAGTGAGTTTTGCCTCCTCGTGATGTGCCCAACACACAGCAGCGTCAGTGTCATCATTTCTGCTTTCAGGGAAATTCTGGTTTAATTTTATCTAGGAACCACTTCTTTATCTTTCTTGTCTGTTAGGGTATTTGCAAAGCTGTCTTCTAGCACCCTGTTTCGAATGCATCTATTATCTTCCTCTCAGCTTTTACCAGTGCCCAGCTTTCTCACCCATACAAGGTGATTGGGAATAGTGTGGATGATATTTGATGTTCTTCCCTCATTGATAACTTTCCAAGTCTCAATCTTCTAATTTCTTCATTGGTATGCAAAAGCTCTCACAATTTCAATTTCTTCATTGTTAACATTAAAGTTTTGTAATTCTTCTGTAGTCATGATTTTTTAAACTTAATGTGCTGCCTTTTCTCTTTCTTTCATTGCATATGCATTGCTGCTATCTACCACTAATATGGTATCATCGGCATATCTGATATAGGTAAAGGTAAAGGTTTCCCCTTGACGTTAAGTCCAGTCATGTCTGATTAGGGGATGGTGCTCATCTCTGTTTGCTAGCCGAGGGAGCCAGCGTTTGTCCACAAACAGTCTCCGTGGTCATGTGGCTGGCATGACTAAACACCGAGGTGCACGGAACACTGTTACCTTCCCACCGAAGTGGTACCTTTTTATCTACTTGCATTTGCATGCTTTTGAACTGCAAGGTTGGCAGGAGCTGGAACGAAGCAACAGGAACTCACCCCGTTGTGCAGATTCAAACCGGTGACCTTTCGATCAACCAGCCCAGCAGCACAGCAGTTTAAACCACTGCGCCACCTGCATCCCTACATTAGTGATATATTTCCCACCAGTATTCATTCCTTCTTCCTCTGATCCTAAATCAGCTTTCCTTATGATATATTCTTTGTACAGATTAAATAGAAAGGGAGATAAACTACAGCCTTGTCTGATCCTTTTGCCTGTAGAAAACCATTCTGTTTTTCTGTATTCAGTCTTAGCAGTAGCTTCTTCACTGCATCACTGCAGTGATGGCAAAATTAACTATGTAAACAGAAGACTGATTAAAGAATTTAATGAAAAATTGAAATGTTATTATAGAAAGTCCAGTTAATGTGGAATAAAACAGAGTCCATAAAAATATTGTTGATGGTTTATACTTTAATGTAAATTGGATGCATTCTTTTCTAATTGATTTAAAATGATTGGAAAACTTATTGCTTTAGAGAACTTTAATTACTTTCTTTATAAGCCTCAAGAAAGTACTGCGACAGAAAGCTATAAATCTCTGCTTTTTTGGAAATTTGCCAGATTATATTATATATTATATTTGTATAAGCTCCATTGGCATCATTCTCTCTCCTCCCTCCCTTACATTTAAATCAATTATTAAAAAAGCAAAACTAAACAATAGCTTCTTGTCCACAAAGCAGGTTGTGCATCAGGCTGATCAAATGCTCAGGCACATATTCTTTTCATAATCATCTTGTCTTATACTCAAAGTCGTAGCTTTGTTGTGGTCTGTTAAAGTATGGATCTTCTGAAATCTTTTGGTGTGCTTCACTAGTCAATATATATTTGCGATATAATCTTGAATGGTTCTTCTTTTTCGGAATCCAGGTTGAATACCAGGCATTTCTCACTCCAAACAAGGTACAACATTTGTTGCAGTGCCTTAAGCTTGACTTTGCTTCCATGGGAAATTTGTACAATGGCCTTATGGTTGCTGCACTCATTTTCCTCTCCTTTCTTGGGGGTTGGAATATATATTGAATGTTTCTAGTCTGTGGGTCATTGGTTTATTTTCCATATTGCTGGCATACTCTTCTTAGGATTTTGACTGATTTATTTCTGTAGCTTGGGATGGTTCTGTTGGGATCCTACCTACTCCAGGTGCTTTATTCTTTGCAAGTGCTTTCAGGGCAGCTTTGACTTCGCTTTCTAATATTGCATGCTCTTTTTCATAGGATTCCTCTTCAAAGAAGTCTGTTATCTTAGTATATAGTTCTGTATATTTGTCCAACTTATCTTTATTTTCTCCTTGTCAGATAGTATGTTCCCTTGTTTTTTTCCCTTTAGGATTTCTAATCTAGGATTGAATTTCCTTTGATTTCTTAGTTTTTCTGGAAGAGATCTCTTGTTTTTCCTCTTTTGATGCTTTGTTCTATTTCTTTGCCCTGGCTATTATAATGATTCTTTTGGAGTTAGGTAATAGTAGCAGAAAAAATTGCATTAAGGATTGTTATTTTATTTTTGCGAATTTCTGTTTTTGCTTTCTGCTCATCTTGAGCAATTGTGAGTGTTTCTTCTGTCATCTATCTAGACTTTTTCTTTCATTTTGCTACAGGACTTGTCTTTTGACATTCTTCCATAATAACGTTTCTGGTTTCAGTCCACCGTTCTTCTGGCTCATGGTCAGTTAAGTAGAGTAATGCAAATCTGTTCTTTATGTGGAATTTAAATTCCTCAGGATTACTGGAGTTGTATTTTGGCACTATATTCCTTTTGGTGATCTGTTTTAGCTTTGTTGATACTAAGAATTCATGGTCAACAGTCTGCCCCTGATATTTTTTTTTAGCAGTGAGAACATTGCTTCTTCCTCTTTTACTTCCAGTTATGTAGTCTGTTTGAGGATTGAAGTAACTTAGTACTGATATTAAATAAGAGGGTTTCATACAAAGTTAATTCCCCCGCCCCCCAGGTTTGTGAACACTCAGTGGAATTTGTGGGGGGAGGGTCAGTGAGCTAGCCCTGTCCACTACCAGAATTGTATGCCATCTCCCCTCTCCCTGGCTGAAACTTCCTGGGAAAGGATCTTTTGCCTATACAAATGTGCATATACACATCTATTGTACTTGAGGAGACATCCTGATTGAGCAGTATTCCCACCCCCTGGGTGTAGAAGCACTCGCATGAGGAAGACTTGCTTGTGAACTTCCACAGGATGTCCATCAGGAGAGGTTGTACACACAGTACTGGCAGTGGGTGCGAGGGTCACCCCAGCCCCACCATTCCTTCTTCATGCTCTTTTGCTGTATGGATTGGAGCTACACTGACGAAAACTGGGAGGATTTCCACAAACCACTTCTTTTTTCCAAAGTCTACAAGTAGAGGCCAAACCTCATTGATTGCATGTCTGGAGGCTGTTGAAGGATGTCTACGTATGTCTAGGATTCCCCCTAGAAGCTCCCCCTATGCAAAGATGTCAGTAGGCATGTAGTGCCCCTTTGCATGGCTGTTGCACACGCAGCCAGCAGGGTGTGCGCCTGGTGAGTTCACCATTACTGGGGCAGGACTAGTTGCATGGCCCTGTGATCCTGTTGGGAATGAGAAGGGCAGTTGTGCTTGACGTGCACTCCCAGGCCACGCTGATCTGGATTCATCAGAGGAGGAGGCAGAAGGGACCTGGGAAGTTGGGGGTTCAGGCGTGGAGATGAGAGAAGCAGGGCAGCTTATCTCAAGGCCACTCTCTCCAGGTGCTGGGAATAACCACGTTGTACAGTCAGGAGAGGGCATGGGAGAGGAGCTTTCAGATTCAGATAAACCAGGTAAGACTCTTGACCCCATGGCATGGCGTCAGGAGAGGAGGGCAGCCAACAGAGGGATGGCATGCAGGGAAAAGGCATGCTCACTTTCAAAAGGCCCCTCCCAGAGGGTTGGGGCTCAAACTTACTCAAAAGAAGGGTTCCAAGAAGTAGTTGCTAGATTGGGTCCAACAAACTGCTCTGTGCAGGCTTAGAGATTCATTCTGTGGTGAGGGAGATAATTGGATATATGTTGGTGAATGGAGAGCTTTTGCAGAGGAATGGTCTGTCACCAAAGGGAGGAAAACTCAGCTTGTGATAGATCCCCCCTCATTTTAAGACAGGCCACTGGTTCATCTAGCAGAGCGCCGTGGTCTTCCAAAGCCTCAGGCAGAGGTCCTTGTATTTACCTGCTCTCTGAGATTCCTTTAAATGGAAGTGGTTGAGGCTGAATCTGGCAATTTCTATACGCAAGGCGGTGCTCAACCAGTGGGCAATACCAGGGTTCTACCAGGCCTTCTGTACAGGATACAAATGTCAAACCCACTCGATTCATTATAATTGTATCTTGCTCTGGCTCCAACGAACTCAGAGAAGTTCATGCATCATTGCCAATTCATTTCCTGTCTAAGCACTGCTAGTGCTGAGCACCAGCCCTACTTAGTTTCTGTAGCAGAGAATCTGCATGGTGGTTGGTCTCATAAATATGTTTTTCTGTTGCTAATAAGAAGCCAGGGTATGTTCAGAAAGCAATGATTAAAAAGTTGAATAGTGTACATTTCCTTCTCTCTCAGAAGCTGATTTCATTCATTTTCAGACATTAGCTAATCTTTGGATGCCCTGCCATAGCTCCTTGTGCTATTTTTTTCAAAGACCATTGTGTCACCCAATCACTCATTTTGAAGTTAATGGCTGGTGAAGATCCATGCTCCCGTTTTTGTGGGCTGGAGGGATGCTTCTTCCTGGAGATGTATATACTCTGTGAAGGGTTAAGGCTTGCTGAGAATGGGATGTGAAAGCTGTGGAGCCACTTAACCTCGCTCCCAATGGTTTTGTGGGGGGATTATGATAATCTTTTTGCTCCCAACTGTGATAAGCCAGTTCCTGATGGCTCTTCCTCTCTGAATTATTTCTGGGTGATTAGTGGCTAAAGCAACGGCAAGAGAAGTCCTTTTAGGTGGCATGAGATCACTTTGATAGCATATTGTTTTTCCTCACAGTGAACTTGAATAGGAAAATTATCTTTTATTTAGGCATGCCTAATAACGTAAGGAATGCATGTATCTCTTTCACACTTGAACAAGATTTGTATATGTTACGGACACAGAGAATCATGCAGCACTACACACAAATGTCATTGTTGAATCAGTTCTTACTGAGAAGTTCAACTGTTTCTAAGATGGAATTGACACCCTTTAAAGGTGGTGCTTCCCCTGCCACCAACCTCAGTCCTTTCCTTTAGATCTGTGGCAAGCATAGAAACATGGATGGAAAAAAGAAGCAAGCAGAACTGAAACCCACACACAGTGGCAACCTATCACAAACATCAGAAAGAATTCTGTGGCCAAGCAAAAATCAGTGGAATCCAGTTTTCTTGGATGGGAAGACTGGATAGGGAAAATGGCCACCTATAGGAAATGCAGGGCCTACTTCCTGCCAGGGCTGGGCCTCGCATCAGCTGCTCGTGGATGCTGGGTGCCAGTGCCCCCCCTGTGCTAACAAATAAGCCATGCACTGTTTCCTGATAAAGAGATAGTAACAAGAAGGGAACTCAATTTATGCTGAACTCCCAAGTCATTTCAATGAATTTTTAGTGTGCCAATTGCCATTCCTGTTACACTGAATGATTAAACATGATGTTGTACTGTGGAAATAAAGACCTGGAGTTATTCAAATGGGTGCACAAAGGCCTATAATGAACACAGGCAAATAGGGATGCTTGCTCTCCTTTGAGGGGTCAGAATATTCAGACTCACTTGCGTGCATTAAAATATAATTAAGAGAAGACAGGGTCTCACAGCGACCATGGCTCTGTCTCTATTCTCCCCACCCCAGCTTTCATTAGGATGTTGCATATATAACAAGCTTGTTTCCTTTTAAAAGCAATGGGATAATAATTTAGGATATAATTTCTATCCCGTGAAATCTTTCCCCTTGATCTTGATTCAACAGGGGCTGATTCACAAAGTAATCTTTCTTCTTAGAAGTCCACAGCTGGGATTTGATACTTGGGTGGGCAAAAGGGCTCCACTGTTATTTCTTTTTAAGTATCAGACCTAATATCTGAGTTTTTGTGTGCATAAGAGACATAATTTGGGGCTGTTTGTAAGATTTTTTTTCAAAAAATAAAGTTGAACCTTAAAAAAATGGAGGGTGCAATCCTGTGCTCACTTACCTGGAAGTAAGCACCTTTGTATTTAATGGTAGTTAGTTTAGAATGGATAACATATAGGATTGTGCTGCAAATATGCAATTCTATACACATTTCTGTGGGATGAAGGCCCATTGAAGTCAGTGAGTCTAACTTCTGTGTAGTCAGTCATGTATAAGATTGCCTGGTAAATCAGAATGGTAAGTTTTACTCCTGCCCTTTCATCATGTGTTAAGCCTTATTAGATATAGGACACATGGGAATAGGGCACATCCCCATACCTGCTGGCCATGTTCTCTAACCCCCAGTATGTCCTGCTGCCACCCCCTCATTTCCATTATTGACTGTGCTGGCTAGGCCCGATCGGCATTGCAGGCCAGAACACCTGGAGAGCCATAAGTGGCCTGTTGCATGTGGCTACTGTCTCTCCCTTTAATCTACATCATCTCAGATAACCCAGTGTGAGCCACCTAGATTCTTGGAGGAGAGGCAGAACAAAGGAAGTATCCTGATTTTGTTTGTTTCATAAAAGAGTTTATGAGAAACAAAAAGAAGAGCCAACAGGTATTCATTTGTTCATTTATAATATCTATGTAGCACTTTTCCACATATGTCATTCAAGATGAAGATTATTAAATAATAAATCTTATCCCGCCTGAAGGATCTCTGGGTGGCTAACAAAATCAAATATATGAAACATAATACAACAAAACAGGAAAACCAATAAAATCACTAAATGGCCAATAACAAATAAGACCACCATTGCTATTCAAAACAGTAGCACAATAAAACAATCCAACAAGGCCACTACCACCATAATCAAGTTAAAAATACAGGCATAGTAATGATATAAAATACAATAGTAAAA
Source organism: Varanus komodoensis (assembly GCF_004798865.1). Classification (NCBI taxonomy): domain Eukaryota; kingdom Metazoa; phylum Chordata; class Lepidosauria; order Squamata; family Varanidae; genus Varanus; species Varanus komodoensis. Next base: position 2,789,891 of record NW_025336045.1, read on the forward strand.
CTAAAGTTTAACTATTAAAATATCCGGAGAATAAAAAGGTTTTCATCTGGCACTGAAATGAGGAAAGGGTAGGTGCCAGACATGCCTCTTTAGGGAGCTGATTGCATAGGTGGGGTGCCACAGCCGAAAAGGCCCTTCTTCTGGTCGCCACCCTCATTACTTCCCTTGGAGGGGGGTCCCTAAGAAGGAGCTCAGGAGATGATCTTAAGGCCTGAGTAGGTACATGTTGATGGTGTTATTAGAGTGTTAGGGAAGGGAAGGGAAGGGAAGGGAAGGGAAGGGAAGGGAAGAAAATGGTAAGACATTCTAAGCTTGCAAATGTGGGTCAAGATCCAGGTCCAACTTTCACTCAGCTTTCTAAATTAAAGATGTGGTCATGTACTGCCTGTTGTACAATTACAGTACACTGTGATTAGTGCTCCCTCCCTCTGTGTGTGTGTGTCTGTGTGTGAGTGTGTGGGGGGGGGGCAACCATTATTTAATGCCTAGGAAAATGATACAGCAGTGCTTCGGATCTGACAAGAGGAGATAGGAGGTAGAAATACTTTTGAATAAACCATACTGCTTAGACATAAGGAAAAATAAAATTCTACTCATTGGCATTAATAATAATAAACTTAAAAGAGGATTAGATTATATGTAAAAACCCACTCTCAATTACTATTCTGAAAGAATGGTGAATAAGAGACTGGGTCAGAAACTGAGTTATCAATACAATACAGGAAGAAATAATAAAAGCTCATCGAAAATGTGTACATGACCTTCTCAACAGATTAGTGGCCAATATAATATGCTGGCAAAATGCAGTGTATTGTACTCTTGCGCATAAGATATTTTGCTATTACAATGACAAAGACACTGATGTAATACAAATTCTCACTCTAGACTGCATTATCAGTATTTCCATGTTGGATTTGTAGACTAGTGCTTTGCTTAGCGCTCTGAATAAATAACATCTTCTGAAAACAGGAGAATGTATTTGATTCTTCTGTTGTTTCTTTAGGCCCTGATTTTCCTTTCCTTTTCTTGCCTTTGGTTATGCTTTGCTTTTTGGTTTTGGTGGCTTTTTCTTAAGAAAGGATGAACATTCTTCTATCTGCTTAGGTTTAATCGAGGAAAAATTATTAATTACTTACATGTTCACTGGACATCTGGAAATGAACCCAGATGTCCCAGATAATTATAGACTGCTGTAAACTATAATCCTGCCCATATCTACACAGAAGTAAGGGCACTGAGCTCAATGAGAGTTATGCTCATGTCAGTTTGTACAGATTGACATCCTTTAGGTCCCAGGACATCCACAGCAGTTTGACTGAGCGCGTACCTTGGCCTAAGGGCCTCTGCCCCTGCTGCTGTCTGCCAAGCCATGCTTACCTTTGAGTGCAGAATGGGCCGTGCCTGTCATCTCAACCCCTTCTGTGAAGTTGTTAAGGCAAGAAGATACTTTCTGCTGCAGGGGAAGGCGAAAATTCCAGGCCAGCTGGAAGCTTCCGAACACACGTTTTAAAAATACAGGTAAAATACAGCTCCACTGATTAGGCAAGCATGACAGGTTCTGGTCTGCAGAACACAGCCATGCCTTTTCAAGGTCCTAGGAAGCACGGCCATCTGCTCGTACGGGCAAGGGGTGCACCTGTCCCCCACTCTGAGTTTTACCCTTGATGTCATTGAGGGTGCTGCTGTGCCTGATGGGGTAGGTGCTCCCATGGCACCAGGTGAACTCAGAGACGTCCCCACCCTCACTCCCATACTGTCCTGTCCTGAGCCTTGCCTGTGTGGCTGGAGAAAGAAGGTAGAGCTGGATGGAGGAGCGACCTCTCAGCAGCCCCGAGAATGACATCATCATGAAAACCTGGTGGGGGGCAGCATTTGCACCCCCTCTCTCCTATGAGCAGATGCCCGTGTTTTCAGGGCCCTTGGGCCACTGCTGTGTTTTACAGAGATCAGCCATTCATGCTCACCTCATCTGTGCAGCTCTCTGTTAACATGTATTTTAGAACATATGTCTGCATGCTGAGACCGCACAGTCGAGCAGGGGTGCAGCACCACATGCCTGGGGGACAGATTGGGCGCTCTGTGCATCCTGAATGGACGCTTCCCTTGGCCTCATTCCCTTTCCCCCAAGCACCTATAGTGGACAGTTTTCCTACTGTTGTGCAGCTTTATCCCCATTCTAAAAAGTTGAAATGGCTCTCCTAAGAGTTAATCACTGGCAGTAAGAGCTTTAAATTAAAATTTGCTGGCAGTTTTGGTAACCTGGTTTTGTCCCTTTTGCCACTGGCCCTGCACATCCCGGAATAGGGCCCCCAAGATCTTCTTCAACATAAAATTCAGCCTCAGGCTTGGAAGGATTGTATATCTCTCCCTGCCTTGAGAGAAGTTCAGCAGCAAGAGGCTCATGGTAGGATGTGCATGTGAAATCGAATACCATTTTATTGTATTGTTATCTATTGATGTTTTGTGAGCCACCCCGAGGTTTTATTGCAATGGGGCGGCATAGAAGTGATTTAAATAAATAAATAAATATTCTGCACGAAGGTGAATGCAGTTAGTGGGCTTTGTTGCATTATTTTAAAAAAATGAATACCATTCATTTGGTATATGAATACAGGACCAATGTGTCACTTTTGACTAAAGCCAGCACTGGAAACTAGCCCCTAAGGGAGGAACTGAACGCACAGAGATGCTGGGATAACAACAGAAAAGCCTGCCATGTTGGGGTTAATTGTCCATTGCTTATTATCCTGTGGACAGGGCCAGAGCTGCTGTCCCTGTGCCTCTTCAGATGCTCCAACTGCTGCAACATGGTGGTAATGCTTCACTTCCCCACATGGCCATGGGATTCCCCCTGCCCCCAATTTGGGATTTGGGATCTTCAGCACAGTCCTAATCCTGAGATTAAATTCCAGCTGATTTCAACAGGGCTGTCTCCTGGTGCATGGGCTCCAGAGGGCAGCCTGGAACCTGAACCCCTGAAACATTTGATCATGGATCTTGCCGTAGCCGTAGGAAACAAAGGTCCCTATAGGAAATGAATCTCTAGCCAAGTTCAACTGACATTCCATTTACCTTTGTGTAGATAATGGGGACCATATAATAATGCCTTGAAGAAGTGAAACTGGATTTGTTGCATAAAAAAGCCCATGATAATTTGGAATAAATGGCACCCAAATTCTGTTTGAGTCCCTGAAAGGTGCTGAAAAATGATCCCTATTAAAAGCCTACAAAGTTGCTGGCTTTGCTCATCTTTCCACAGCCTCCATCATCCTGCCGTCTTCTCATTGCAGCAAAACGTTTCTCTTGGAGCCTGCTCCCTGATTTCTCTCTTTTTAAAGGTACAATATGCAATCACGTAGCTTGTTAAGTAGCTTAACAAGGTGAAAAATATTCAATTACTTCCCATGTGTTTATCATGCTGTTGCAGTGCTGGAAAGGAACAACATGGTATCTGTCAACACAGCTCTGCTGATCAGTTTTAATATAGTGCAAGTTGAGACAAATTTGACTAATGTAAGCTACTTTCAAGGCTCCAGATTTGGTTTGCAGGCCACAGATTTTTTACCAACAGAGTGGCGCTTTATTTCCACAACAGGTTTCTTTGTTTTCTTTTAACTTAGAGTAACACTGAGCCATCTCTTCACAAGTCTTGTTTTATTTTATGTTCCATGATGTTCCACAATTTATGCTGCACTGAAGCTAGCAGTGAAACCAGAACCTGATCTCCACTCACAGGCCAACCTTGCACTACCATTACAGTTGGTCCAAGGATGGGGAATTGGGGAACAACCAGAATATCTGGAAGAAGTCTGAAGAATAGCAGCAAGGGATTAGGCTGGGCCATGTCTTGCTCACTACCAAACTAGTCTGAACAAACTTGCTTGCTGGTCTAAACTGCTACTGCCACCACCACTATTCAAATCTGCACTGCAAAGAAACTGTTTGGTGTTTTGGAGCCTAAGGGCAAGAAGGCAAGAGCTGAGCTCACAATATATACCAGTTGTAGAACGTATAAGCAGAAAGATGCTATTCTCCTCATGTCTTATTTGCAGGTTTCTTGCTGAGTTGTCTTGTTGGCCATGGTAGGGACCAGAAGGCAAGATTAGAGAGGCCTTTGGTCTATCCAGCAGAGTTCTTTGTACATTCTTATGTGGAGTATTATCCATCACATAGGTAATCTTTAAGGCTGAGGCCTCCACACAAGCCCCTGTTTGCAGTTTATCCTTCTCAATAAAAAAGGGGTGGGGAGAAAATATACAGACTGGGCCTCCGGACAATCTTGTGTTTCTCTGGAGGTTTCAGCTACGCAACAGGTGAGAGTAAAAGACTCCTGTTATTCTTTTACCATATAATTTGATGAGCTGTATGTGTACCAGGAGTTGTAATTTAAGTACAGCTCCTGATACATGTAGAAACATAGAGAAAGCATTTTGTGGACAAAATATACCTCAGTTTAAATGTGAGTCTAGCAGCTATGTCTCTTCCCACCTCCATTTTTACTCTAGAGTGAGTGGAGTGATGCCAATCCAAACTGCAATGCTAGGGTATCAAACAGTGAGCTTTTAAGACCAGATCACCGCTTGGTAGCTACTTAAGAGTAAAACTGGAGAAAAGACATAGCTGCTGGGCACATCCTTAAAATAATATCTGCTTTGGTTGTTACTACAGGTTACTCCTGATACTCAGTTTTAGTTCTCCAACTGTCCTGGAGCACAAAATGTTCAGCAAGAAATATCCCTTTCGTGTGCCTGTAAAAAAAGTAAGCAAGCAAGCAAGAAATCTAAATCCACCTCTCCTCTCTTGCAAGTCTTTTTTGAAATAGCTGGCTTATGTTCTATCTCCAGGCTTTCGCCATCAATCCCTCCACAGTGTCTCCGAACATTGTCCATGTACCCTTAATGAACAGATGTTCTCCACCACTGACTACAAAAAAGAAGGGAAAAGGGAAAGAAAAAGATTGGATTCAAAAGTAAATCATCCAGGGATTAGCCTAACTTAAAATGATACTCTTGGTATGGAGGCCATTAAAGGAAAACTTGATTTTTGTCTTTATACACACAGGGTTCATTAACTTTCTTTCTGGGGTGGCTAATGATCTGATCAAAATTTTGGTTCATTAAGGCACCCTCTGCCTACTTCTCTGATGGTCAATTGAACAGGGCCGGGGGCCGGGGATGTGAAGCCAGAGGATTCAAACTAGAAAGCAGGAGAGTACTTGTTCAATTATGCTTGCTTGTTTCAAAGATGGAGGAGGTGAAAAGGCTGAGGTGAAAGTTGACAGGAGGGCTTCCTGCAGTTCCATTTATAAGCTTCTGCCTTTGCTCTTCTGCAGTGAGGAAGGTGTGCAGCTGAAGGAATCCAGAGTCAGGTCTGAGTGAGGCCTACTTCGGACCCTCCATTTTGCCTATAGAAAAAGCTCCTATGTCATCAGTGCACATGCCTCACATGGGTTCACTATGAAATGGGCTTAGGGTGAGTTGTAGGCCAGCAACAGATTCCTCAGCATCATCCCAATCCATCACTCTCTTTCAACACTTTCAAGGGGCTTTAGAGAAGCAATGGAGTGGGCCTTTTCAGTGGTGGAATGCCGTCCTGAACAAGGTGTGCTTGGCACCTTTTGGTGGCAGGTTAAGATGTTCCTTTACTCCCAAGCATTTGACACCACATGAAATGGTTTTAACCAGTCCTGGGATATTTTTGTTGCTTGTTTTGATTTGTTCTTCCAGGTAAAAAGGTTTTTATCTTACCCTTTTATAGCCTTTGAAATACTTTAAACTTTTGTGAACATTTTGTAAAGTAAGAGACCTGGCTGCCAGTCCTACCTCCAGATTTTGAGAGCTCTTGGTCCAGACACCCTGAATGGGCTCACCAAGACAACCTCAGTGGGTCTGCTTCCCATTGCCCCTGCCGAAAGCTGCTCTTCTTCCTCATTGTCTGTCTCACTGCTGTTACTAATAGGCTGCCTGAGTGGCAGAGACGTGGTGAGCAAATTGGCAGTGGCATCCGCTGCTGCCCTCATCTCAGTGTTATCATCACCTGAGTGAGTGGCAGTGAACAAGCGGGCTGCCATGCAGAGGAGGAGGAGCAACTCCAGGGAGCCTTGCACAGTAGCAGGTGCCCAGCCATGCCTTTGCTCGGTGCCAGCTTGCATGGTGCAGGGAGGGCAAACCCCCACATTTTCAGCAGGAACAGAGCTTCCCACAGATCAGTGGTGCAGAGGCTGAGGGGCTGAGCCAGGCCTAGAAATTTCAGGCCCTTGCTCAAGTTCAGTCCTGCATGACTATGTCTGATTACCTGTGTTGAGAAGATCACTCTTTCTTTTATGTAATGAGAAAAGAGGGATTTAGGACCACATTTTGTTTCTCATATCGAGGAATTCTCTACTGGCCTCCACTGATGGTGGTTTACTGAGTAAAATCTGCCATATGTCAAGAAAGCCAGTTCCTCTTTGAGTTTCTGTTGTTACAACACAACAGAAGCTCAGTGGAAAAAAAAGCTACTTTGCTGTGCAACATTAGCTTACATTCCGAAAGTATAACCCCCAACTGCTTGAATTTTCAAAGCTATTTATTAGTTTAACTACTTGGTTGTAGCTGATTTACAATATCATAATGAAGTGGAACATCCCCCCCCCCGCATCTTTTGTCTCCACTATTTCCTCTTAAAAGCAAGGCGTGTGGTTTGCCAAGCATTTGAAATGCACGTTATCAAGCAGAGCATATGAATTCGAAGTCGCCAGTGGACTGCCGATGATCATTTTGCCTCCTCTTTCCTTTCTTTCTTTTCTTGGTGATAGGAAGACCTTCACAATACAGAGAAAGGTTTTTTTTAAAGGAATTACTACAATATAAAATCAAATAAAAATGAGAAAAGCCTGAAATAAATGATATTCGCAGGTGACTGGCTATTGAAATGTCAGACCTGCATATGCTAGTTTAGCATCTGGAACTAATGCCCCCAAAAAAACCACCCAGTGAACAGAATAGTGCAGGAATGTGAAGGAACGCAAGACAGACCTTGGCTAACTCAGAAAGGGCACTTGGACTGTTTGTCATACCAAGGAGTAAACAAAACCACAAAGTGATTTCAGGGACTCAGTGGGTGAAATCCTTTAGTCTCAGGTCTAGGGTTTGGGGCCCAGAGTTCACATTCCAGGGAAAGAAGGAAAATGAGGGTTACTTAAAAATGTGCTTGCGTTGTTTAGCCTATACTCATTCCTTGGTCATTGGGTCTAGATGAATGTTAATTAGGCTTTCAAGGCTAACAGAAACAATGCTGTCTAAAAGGTTACTGTGGCTTTATTTTGCAATGTAGCTATTGCTGAAGTGAGGATGTTGGAGTCTCATTTTCCATGTTACCTTTGTTTTGGGTTGTTTGCTCTCTAGATTACCAAAGTTATCAATCTCAGATTTCTTTCTAAGTCTCGATACTAGAACAATCTTCAGGGAGAATAAGGCAAGTTGCAATTCTGAGCATCTTTACTATGGATTCAGGCTCCAGTCCTACATATACTTACTGGGGGCGAATCTCTTTGAACTCAGTACAATTTACTTTGGTGTAAATGCATTTAGGACTATACAGTAAATATGATACAATCCTGGGCATGTTCCCCACCCACAGATCTTTCTGTAGCCCCAGTTGTGTTTCTATACCACAGAATCTCCTGTAATGGCCCAGCTATCTTTTCCTGCCCCAGAGGTCTCCCTATAGCTATATCCAGGACTGGCCCCAAGACATTTTGGTGCCCGAGGCAGAGCAGCCAATGGTGCCTCAGCCCTGCCCACTCAGTCAAGGTGCCCAGGACTACCCAAAGCTAGAGGTGCCAACACCTCTTGCTTTCCCTGGCAGTGAAAATACAATAATTAATACATTGAATAAAGAATAATTGCTGCTTTTTCCTGATGTTCCAAATCGGGTGTCTGAGATACTGCCTCGGACTTTAAAATGTGTGTGTGTATCTTTAAAGGACCCTGTCTCCTAAAGACATGGCTGTTTTGAAAATGGGATGTATGGAAGAGGGAAAAGGAGAACACTTGTTTTGGGGGGGGGGGGGACTCCAGGAATTAAAATTCAGGGAAGCCCATGTGGGCAAAAATCCAGCTAGTCCAGGGGGATCAGCTGCAGCAAAGTAAATCAAAGACAAAACTCCCTTAAACCTTTTCCCTCATCTATTCATCTTCCTCTACTGCAAACTCCTGATGGCAAGGAGGAACACTCACCAGAATCCGACTACATGGACCATGCAAAAATAGGAAAAGAAACCAAATGCATCCATATAAGACGGGGAATTCATGACTCAATAGTATCACGGAAGAAAAGACCCTGGAGTAACTGCAGACAGCAGTCTAAATATGACCCAACAATGTGATGAAGCTGCAAAAAGGGGAAAACCCTATTTTGGGATGCATTCATAGAAGTGTCACTTCCAAATCACAAGAAGTACTAGCTTCCCTATACCTTACCTAGTTCTGGGCTGAAAAAGGGGAAAGGGTTCAGAGGAGGCAACAAAGGTGACCCTAGGTCTGGAAACAAAGCCCTGTGAGGAGAGACTGCTGCTGCCGCTTAGCAGGGACATCTCTGGCACCGTGGGAAACTAGCCCTAGCGAGTGCAAAATGGGTGCTGCAGATTGGGACAGGCGAGCAGAGCCAGCATGGGGTGCTGCCCATGTCCTCCTTAGCCACACCCCTCTTTAGCATTCCTTCTTAAAATGCGTTGCTGGAGTAGTTGACATTGAGAGATCATGCTCTTTCTGTTCAATGTCTGTTAAACATCTACATGGAGAGTGAATGCGCATGCATGTAAAAGCATGTACGCAAACGCTAAGCTGCTCTGCCATGTGCAAGTTGCCGTTTCATGCTAGGGACCAGCAGATCAGTCATTGCCAGTTTGTGCCAATATTATTATTATTATTATTATTATTATTATTATTATTATTATTATTATTACATTTCTATGCCGCCCCTTGCCGAAGCCTCGGGGCGGCTTACAACACAATAAAATACATTGAAATACAATAGAACATAATAAATAAATACCACTAAATACAAAAATACAAAAAATACACTGAGATACAAACATAATAATATAAAATTAAAATTAACAGTACAAAATAAGTAAATAAAGAATATAGGAGGAGAAAAGAGAAGGAAGAAGAAGAAGAATATATGGATGCTCATTCTTAAATCTCCTCTATACTGTTTGTGCCTCCTACATTTTTTAAAAGAAAATGTATGTAGATGTGTATTTAAATATGAATATATTTTTCTCACAAAACAAAACGTTTTGTATGCATTTTATCCTAAAACATGCATCTTTAAAGACATTTTGTAAACATTTTGACCCTTGAACTGTACTGCAATATTTGGACAAATTTAAAAACTAAATAATTTTATTCCAATCCATTTATTAGTCTTAAGAAATGCAAGCCAGGTCAGTTCACTTAAAAATGCAGACTGGGTGCAAGTCTCACACAATGCAGCTGTCAAGGTAGTTTTTGAATGGCGCAGAACAGGTTATTCAACTATCATGTTTTTTTTTTCCTGGATACCTTTATCCCAAAGAACAAACAGTCTCTTCACTTTTGAAACAGTATGGGAAAATCACACCGCAAATGATTAAATGAAGAAATCAGTCTACTTCAAGTCTGTCACCTTTGCAAGTACTCACTGATAAATTCATTTAAGTTCTAATCTGTGTGTGTGTGGGGGGGGGGGTACAGTCTGCATGAAAATTCACATTTAAACTTATTAAATGTGTAGTTTTGAATCATCATCTCTCAAAGTATATATTTTGAAACATTTTTTCTCTAAATATAGGCACTTTTAAATGCGTTTTGTTAGGGTGGGATTTTTTTGCGGGGGCGGGGCGTGATTCTGGCTTGCGCTTTTGTGTCAGAGAGCTTACACAGTCCGTGGGCAAAAATCACTTTTCTTAAGTTATCTTCAGTGCTCAGTGATTGTGATGGTGGTTATGGGGAGGCCTGTCAGCCTGCGTCTTGGTAGAAGAACAAGCAAGCTTCAAGCTTGTCTGTATTTTCAGCTATGAATTGGATGTTAGGTGGCCAAATATAAGAGTGAACACAGGTGCTTGGCCACCAACAGAAGTGGAACCAAACTGGGCCACTGAGAGGGGACAGGGAGAGAGCAGCATACTTGGCTGAATTCAGAAGTGGGTAGAAGTACAAAGTGTAAAAACAAAACCCCCAAAGGTGGAAACCACCCTGTAAAGCAATCTAATGACAACTGAGCAGGTGCCAAGTAGCAGGGAATGTGGAGCATTAGTTGGAAAGAGAAAATAGAAAGGGGTGGCAGAGAGGCCTGCGTCAGCCTGTTTCAGCATCTGGTATTCTGGAGGAGAGAGCACAGAAGGGAAGGATATGCCGTGAGATCCTGATGCATGTGTCAGTTGTACAGTACATTTGGCTTCTGACAGGATCTAACACAGAACAAAAGAAATGCAGATCTTTCCTTCTTCCCCTGCACTGTCCCTTTACTACCTTGGCTGGTGATGTGAGCCTTCATCTCTCTGACTTCCATCGTTGTGCTTCTTGGGAGTTTACCGGCCTATATCACAAAGGCAGCTGTGTCCAAAAGAACGCAGCATCCTTGCTGCAGATACCATTATTGGCCTAGTTCTATACTTTTCAAAATGCAGCAGGCTCTGTAAGCAAAAATGTACAGATGATCCAGGAGATAAAGTTTACATCAGGGGTCCTCAAACTTTTTAAACAGGGGGCCAGTTCACTGTCCCTCAGACTGTTGGGGGGCCGGACTATAGTTTGAAAAAAAAAAAAAAAGAATGAATTCCTATGCACACTGCACATTAAAAATTAATCAAAATTAAAATAAATTAAAAATGATTAAAATTTAAAAATTAATTAAAAATTAAAAAAATGTTTGCTCTTCTCTCTCGAGCTGTAGCAGAAGCCCAAGATGAGGTGGGGAAGAGCATGTCCATATTCAAGGGACATAGCTACAACACAAACAAGGCACTAAATAGAGTATTTTGCATAATGCAGCTGATGACTGCAACTGGCATTTAAAAAGAATGAAGCAAAAATATTAAGGATAAATACTGTTAATGCCATTCTTAGTATTTGAAGCCAGTCAGCCCAGAACAATTCCCACAATACACAATGGCTGTATTTGGATGCAGAGCTAATGCCTACCATATTTTAGTGCAACCTTGCCAAAACTGGTACTGTCCAGATGAGTTGGACTACAACTTCCATTGGACATGCTGGTTGGACATGATGGAAATTATAGTCCTCGCTGCCACCCTGGTTCCGGGGGAGTGGGAGCGGGAGGCTGGAGAGGCAAGCACAGGGTGGCTCCCCTGGCCGGGAGAGGGCCTTGAGGAGGGACGTAAGGGCTGCTTTCCGAGGTGAGGGGAGGCAAAGGACAGGGCCACGGCTGGCTGAGTGGGGTGCCTTTCGCCTCTCCCTGCTGCGGGGGAAGCATGGCAGCTGCTGGACAGTGGCGGCTTGCCCAGTGAAGGCCGCAACAGAGGCGCGGGTGCCGCAGCCCTGCTCTGCCTCAGTCTGTCCCCCGCCTCCCCAGGTTTGGCGAGGCAGCTGTGGCTTGACTCACAGCCTGGGGACGTGGCTTAAAAATAGATTTAAAAAGTTATATTTTTCTTACCTTTTTTAGTGTCTTCATCTCTCTCTCACTCTCTCTCTCTCTTCTGCCCTCCTCTCTTCTGTATTCCTGCTCCGTATTCCCGCTCTGTATTCAGAGCCAACGCATGCATGCAATAGTGGGGAAGAGCTGGCGCACGCGTAGTTGAAGGGAGCTGTTATAGTTTGGTGTGTGCACCGGCTCTCTTTAAGTTTCAGAGAACTGACACTCTGCGCCGGCTCAGAACTTTCAGACTCACTCAGAGATCGTTTTCTCTGAATGAGTCTAAAAGCTCTGGGGCAGGCTGGCTAAATGACCATGGTAGGCAGTGGCCCGCGGGCCATAGTTTGAGGACCCATGGTTTACATGTATGATGTGTGGATGGTCCCATAGGAAGCCCTTGTTTGAGCCTGTTCCTTTATGGCCACTCACATTCAAGCATGAAACATAGCCTCCTGACATTCTTGCTTTGTTTTTACCTTTTTGGCCTTGGCAAAATCACTTCCTCGCTGCCCTCAGAGCATTGTAATAATCTGCCTTTGGCCCTTTTGTTCCTACCCAGAAATGATGTCAACTCCACCCCCTTGGCTTTCATAAGGTGGTCCCCTAAAGCATATTGTTTTGTCCAGTGTAGTTTTAGAACGCTGAGGTTAATGGAGCATTTCTAATTCCTGTTGGGGAAACTATGCCACACTCTAATAGCTTTTACTGTTGAGGGGACATCCCTGATAGCTAACATTCTTTCCCTTTGCTTTTGATTTTTTAAAAAATTCTAGTTGTATACCTTGTTTCAATTGTACACTTGTGCTAGGCCTTGGGCATTCCTGGAAGTCAGGCCCCAGGAACAGAAAACAAAGCCCAACTACAGAGGAACCCTGTCTTAAATTAACCCTAAACGTGCTTTCATTTTAACATATTTTGTCATATTTTAAATAAGTTAGCAACTCCTATTCCTCTTTCTCCCCCTTCTCCAAACGCCAGGAATCCTGACCAGGTCTCATTGGTCTTGTCTTGCCTGGATGCAAAAATAACTATGGTTTATTGCTATGGGAATAAGCTACTGCTGTTCTTCAGACTGAGTAAGTCCCTCTGCCTTCTCCTCCAACACTTTCACAAGGAGGAGACTGGAAGCTTCCCTTTCTCCTTTTGATTAACTTCAGCTTCTTGTGACACCCAAACCTGACACCTATGGCCAGTCACCTATAGGTTGTTGTTGTTGTTTTTAAACAAGCCAAATTCAAGCTGGCTCTTTTAAACAAACCACGGTTAAGATTAATCACAGTTTAGAATTCAGGTATAATGCTAAACTATTGTTAATCAAAATGGAAATAATGCCTCTGATATCCTTCTTACAACCTAGCTGGAAGACAGGGAAGGAGAAGTAAATGAGCCAGAGAGGCCTGAAATTCACAGTGCCAATATTATGATTGCTGCTGTATGCATAACCCTGTTCAGGTTGAGAAGGCTTATGTCACCATGGATATGCACACAAGTATTCAGCAGAGATAAGGAATTTCTGATTATCTCTCCCTACTCAACCAGTGCTCCTGGCTCCAGAACCAACTCTGGTTAGCTTCCAAGATTAGGCAGAATCAGGTACTTAAGGATATATGGAAGAGATATATATCTCCCTATGTCAAATTACTTTTATGTATAGGACTTTTATGTATAGGATGGGGTAGAAACATTTTAGATAGATAGATAGATAGATAGATAGATAGATAGATAAATAACTTAAGCCAAGCAAAGTAATTTGAATAGCTTCATTTGCCTGATGTCATTGGCAGAAGTATGGATTTTATGGCTTGTATTAAGCAAGATTAGGTTATTAGTTACTAGTCTTATAAAAAAACATGGCATAGCACAGTTGAAGTTCCTTTGGTGACTAACTAGGGATGTGGACCTGTTTTGGCTAAAACCTAACTCCCCCAGACCCCCCAGTCTTCCACCCACTCTGATACTCTAGGTATTCAAGAAGGTGGAAGAGTGTAGGTCATCCTGGTTTTACTGACACCTGCCCTTGACAGTTGTCAAATTAGGGGCTTTGTTTTGGTTTTTGAAAGCAGGAATTTGGGTAGGACAAAGCTGGGTACTTTGGACAAAGAAGTTTGAAATTTGTACTTCCCTGTCCAAACTACCCAATTTGGTTTGCCTAAATTCCTTCTTGATAAAGAATCATACTTTTGACAGCTGCCAGAAGCAACTGTCAGCAAAAATGGGGGGGGGGGCTGCACTTTTCCATGGTATCATGATGAGTTTTGGCCATGGTATCATGAGTTGTGTTCCCTGGTTTCGAATGCACAACAAGTTATCCTGGTACCAAGAAACCACATAAGAAGCAATTGTTTCAGTTTGTACATTCTAAAGCTCAAATGTAACATGCTGAAATATCATGACAAAGGTTGGATGAATCAACAGACCAGCAATGGTAAAAAGCTGACATGGTTTGTTGTGTTGTGTGACTCTGCCCATTGTCTTTCATGCATCATAATGCCCTCATCTGCATATACATCCCTTTGCAGTTTTGCGGGTTACTTAGCTAAACCATGTCTGTGATGAACACTGTTTTCATACAGGGAAGGGAAAAGTGAATGTGTTCCTTCTCAAACTTTAAAGATGCTTCTTATACAAAAGCCCCTGTACCTATTGGTTTGAAATTTGGCATGCTTCCTCCCTGGGGAAGCAGCAAGTAACATCTGCAAATTTAATGGAACTATGTCAAAAAGAAAAAGAAAAGCTATAGACCTCGGTTCATTTCTCCATGTCAGGGAATGGGGAAAAATATAAAGCCTTTAATTGATTAAGTCAGACTCTGCTTCAGACCTAGGGACAAGTGATTCATACCTCAAATGGTCTGAAGGAATACAGCTTGCTTTCTGAAGACCCAATACACGTAGAATACTGGTAGGGTGGCATTTCATATACTCAATTTTCATATGCTATTATTCTTATATTGCAGATGATGTGCACATACCTATGCAAACAAAACTATTTTTTCAGGCAGACCTTTGGCATGTAAACTACTGAATGGCTTTTAAAGTGATCGGGCATAATTTCTTTTATTGTAGTGTTTTTAAAATTGTGTTATTAATTAGTTTGCTTGTATTATTTTATGATGTAATTTTTAATCTCCATGTTTTTATTGTTAGCTACATTGAACAAAGTGCATACACCAGATGTCTGAACCTTGAACACTACTTCTGGTGGAACGGTAGGATATAAATTTAATAGATGACTAAAGTAGTGTGTGAATGCCAGTTACTTTGATATATATGGATGATTAGGATGTTTCAGGAGTGATCTCCCAATAGGTCATAGGCCAAAACTACACATAATGGAGTGAACCCAAAGTCTTCATCCCTATGTTTATTTATTTTTATAGATTTATATCTTGCCTTTTTTCCTTTCAAGGAACTTAAGGAGGCTTATATAATTCTCCTCTTCCTCCTCTCAGTCTTATCTTTGCAACAACAACCCTGTGAGGTAGATTGGACAGTGAATCTGTGACTGGCCCAAAATCACCCAGTTGGCTCCATGGCTGAGTGAGGACTAGAACCCTGACCTCCCGGGTTCCCAGTTCTGCTCTCTGTCCAGTGTTGAGTTGTCCAGTGTTGAGTTTCTACCCACCCCTTCATGTGTAATACCAATGCAAAAACAATTTCCCTGTGATGTGGTATTACCCCATTGTCCACTTCCTTGCAAGCAGCAAGCAGTGCAGTGGAAGGAAAAAAGCAATTCACAATGGGATGATACTTCCACACAT
The DNA here is from genome assembly GCF_004798865.1 of Varanus komodoensis. NCBI lineage: Eukaryota > Metazoa > Chordata > Lepidosauria > Squamata > Varanidae > Varanus > Varanus komodoensis. The sequence goes on from NW_025336045.1 coordinate 2,805,270, forward strand.
TATGGGAAAGATGGGAAGCACTTGACCTAGGACAGGAGTGCTTTTTTGGGTGGCCTAAAGTGGTGGCAGGTGTGGCCTGTAGCCAAAGAAATCCATTTCCTGCCTGTGCACCCGAAGGTATCAATTTTGCAATGGAAGGCAGTGCAAGTTAAGAGGTGCATGGACTGTTTGGGAATGCCTCCCTTAATACAAAAAGGCAGGGTGGGGTGGAGTGGGCAGCACTGAAGAAAGCAGCCTGTGGACTTCACTGACTCGAAGCTGAGAACAGGCCATGTCACAAGTGTTTCAGACTGCATTCTGCATACACTCACACACACACACACACACACACACACACACACACACGAGAGAGAGAGAGAGAGAGAGAGAGAGAGAGAGAGAGAGAGAGAGAGAGAGAGAGGGGGGGGGGGGAATGTGTGTAAATACTTCCATAATTTCCACAATTTGCACAAAATACAGCTGCAATTTTTATAAATTGCACCTATATGTATACATATTGTACATTGTGGCTGTATTCTGCACAAATTTCTCCAGCTGGAAAAAATGCAAATCACGGCCCACATTAAAAATGGAGGACATGTGCTGGAGCCAAGACTGGGTAGTCAGACTGGGATCCAGGGGGAAGGTTCAGGCCTATCTAGTGGATGTTGACTCCCCTGCCATGTTGATTCCTCTCACCTCCCTAGGTTGAATTCCTACCCTACTCAGGCATTCTGGGTTCTAGTCCCCACTTTCCCATGGAACCAATGGGTGATTTTGGACCAGTCACAGACTCTCAGCCCAGCCTACCTCACAGGGTTGTTGTTGTTGTTGTTGTTGTTGTGGGGATACGGTTGAGAGCAGGAGGAGAATGATGTAATCCACTTTGAGTTTGTTGTAAGGAAAAAGCAGAATATAAATCAAATAAATATATCAGGGCAGGGACTATTTTCCTCATCCCATAATGCTTCACCGATCCTGGTACATCACCGCTTGGCACCGCAAGACCAAGTTTCAGTGTGCATGTGGCACTACTGCTTGCGCAATGTTTCTGTGGACTGGAGCTGCCCATATGATTCTTCCATGAGTGCCTATTTCATTCCAAGCCAGATGGTGGATGGTGAGGTGTGTGTTAAATTTTAATCTCTTTTTGCAGAGCAGCACCCAACCCTCTTTTATCTACATGCCTCATTCCATCTATCACAGTTACCGCTATTTCTTCTTTCCTGCACTGCTGTGCAGTGAAAAGTCCTACTGTGTATGTCTCTTCACCATTCCTCTTGGTGGGCCCAACTAGGGGCTCCCAACTGAGCTTCAGAATGAAGAATCTGGGAATGTGTTTTCAAGGACTCTTAGAGAGGGGCTTGGGGGGTTGTTGTTGGGTTTTTTTTTTAAAAACAATTTCTTCAAGGCACTGCTGTGCTTATTTTCCTATCAATTCATTTCCCCGTTTGCTGCCACATTTACTCTATATTTAGCACATTTTAAGAAAGGCCAAATAGATTGTGCAGATACAATATCACACGGCAGGGACCTTGGTGCTGTTCTGTAACAATTATGTGGCATAAATCTAACTTTTCCTTATTACCATTTCTTTATTATTACCTTCCCCCACCACACGCACAAGCGCTCGCACACATACACTTTCCTTTCGTTTTTATTCTCTTGCTCTCTGAATAGACTTCAGTGGGTGTCACACATACTCAGCCCCTTAGGCAAAAACACACAACAGACCACTTTCATGTGTAAGTGAATTTGAAAATTAGATTTAAACACTGAGGTATGAACACTGAACTTAATTGTTTTATAATTGAAATGTATTATCACTGCTATCCTAGGAGCTGGTAGTCAGAACAATACTTAAGTTGCCTAATGCTTTAATTGATAGATTCCTGTGGCCTTTTTCTAAAGCTTTCACCAAATGCTTTTTAACAACAGAGGCCTTTAAAATGCAGTTCCAGTAAAGCCCTGCAACCTCCATATATTTCAGGATTTGTGCCTGCATCTATAAGTGTGCACATGCATTGCTAGAGAGAGAAATAGTTGAAAATAGCATTTCTGTTCAGCAGCATGATGTACAGGAACTAGGTGGCTTGCAAAAGACATTGGAAAATATTTCCTGCCGAAAACTTATGCTCAAATACAAGTCCCATGCTTTGTATCATTCAGGTGCTTGTTAAGGGTGGTTTCTGAATTTTCAAGAGCTAACTGGTGGTTCTGGCCTAAGAGCCCTTAACATTTGTTGACTACTAGCTACTGGGTCCTTGTCAGCCAACCAGTGGCTAAAGCTAATCTGTGAGAGTTGGTAGCTGGAATGCGGCCAGTGAAAGAGGCTTAGGTGGGAATAGCTCAATAGAGAAAGCATCTTTTACGGGAGGGAACAGGGCTGGCATCAAGGTTGGGCACCTGCAAAGTCCCACAGCCAACAGGGTCCTGTGGCAAGAGTCTCTTGGAGTTGCTTCTGCAGAGGAGATAGAGGAATAGCTGATGACAGCATTGTTGGGAAACAATACTCACTTGGCAGGAGAGTCCTTGCCGCTGTCTTGCCCTAGAGCCCTTGAAAGCTGGAGTCGGCACAGAGAGTAGTGTGCCTTGAGTAAAGGGTAGCACAGGGCTGGAGTATTTGTTCCCCCATGCTGAGGCTGTGTGCTAGTCAATGAACAGAAACAAACAAACAAAAAAAGATGCATGCTTTTTCTCTGGTACAAAGTGGGCGTTCCTACTGCTTGCAGAAGTATAATAAAGATATGTAAAAGAAGAGCTCATATAATTTAAGGAACATTCTTTAGCTCCTCCTAGGTTAAAAGCATGCATATGCACCACCTCCGGGATGGGATCCAGAATCAGCCACTCGGTTGCTCTGTCTCTCCTCTCCTCTCTCCCCAGCCCTGTCCTCTTCTGACAGTGGTCTCTCCCACAGCCCCCACCCCCAGGTGAAGTCAAGGTTGGGCTGCGGAGGGGGTGCGTGGGGAGATGCTGAGGGCAGTGGCAATGGCGGCATGGACAGGCAGGCAGGGGTGATGTTTATTATTTTTATTTTTTAATTGAAAGCTTTTCTACGCCATCCACCACTGGTGTCTTGTTGGGCAGCCTTATAATCTGTTTTTATTGTTCTGACTGTGAACTGCTTAGAGAGCCCAATAGGACTATTGAAGAGGTCTATAAGATCAATAAATAAAAGATAGATAAATTGTATGTTTGCATTCCCGTGTACTCTCCCAGTAGTGATGCTCTATAGGGTTGCCACTTATGAAAATCATTAAAAAGGGAAGGCATCACCAAAAAAGAGTGCACTGATTTGCATAAAGTTTGCGCTTGCTAATTTATATGCATGGTTACACAGTTAGAAATTACTTGTACTGCATTTCTACTTAAATTATACATCTCCTCATAGTGGGAGAGATCATGACCAGGCAACCCCCATACCTTGCACAGCCTGCTGTCCAGGGGCTGTGGATGGACAACTTCAATCGCAGCTGCTGCTGATAATACTTCATGTTTCAAATATTCCAACTGCTTTATGGAAACTATTTTATTAATGTTCATAGCAGCCTTGTAAACCATTCAGCATTATTAGCCTCATGCTGCAGACCTGGGATGAGGCTATGAGAAGAGTAACTCATCCTAAAGGATTTGATCTTGGATCTCCTAGTGAATAAGATTTAGAGACTTCTCACCTCACATTTCACACTCTTAACCAAAAGAAAGAAAGAAAGAAAGAAAGAAAGAAAGAAAGAAAGAAAGAAAGAAAGAATAATGTATTTATCTAACCTGTGCTGTTATGCCAGTTTTATACCAGTAGAACCCTAAAGAATTGAGGGACCTGTATTTTGCTGGGGATAATAATTATCCTCTCTCAGAAACCCTCTAGTTAGTGTCATAAAAACTACAGTTTCCAGTGCTCTGTGAGGAGAGTGGAGTGTTTTGAAAACTAGTTGAACTCAGTGAAGCAATGTGTCCCTGGACTGTGGTTCTCAAGCCATATACCCAGAACAGTTTCATGAAAAGCACAGGGGACTATGGCATTTTAGGGACTTAGAGCATTTTAGTGTTGCTGTCAGAGCAGTGACAGAGATACTGCACTGGTTAGTGAACTCCACAAGTCACCAAAGCTCCAGTCACAGTCCTCAGCCTTGGAGGCAGATGGGTTTGCCTCTGAAGATAGAGGACAAACCATCTTGGGTTCCTTGCTAGAAGAAGAAAGGCAAATATAAATGCAACGTCGTGGTGGTGTTGGTGATTTAAAATTAGACAGAGGAGCCATGTTGCTATTAGAACTTAGGCCATACTTTCATGTATTTTCAAAATGCCTCTGTGTGTAGGCAGCCTGTGAGGTTTGTCGCCAGCACTGGCCCTGACTGTTGGCCTGAAATGTCACTGGGAACGGCTTGTCTGTCAGAGTGTTTATCTCTCTTTTTCAAGGCTAAACACACTTTGGATATGGCAGCTATTCTGCTAGGATTGCAGCAGCATATCACTGGTCCTGGCATAAAGTGAATACAGGAGTTCTCAGCCTGACTTATAATCTTCTGCTATGGAGTTTGGTGGAAACAATGAACTAGTTTGCATGATGAAATAACACACAGTTTGTTGACCATGGGTAGTTTGGGAGTGTGTAGCTTGTTACTGGGTTCTTATAATGCTGGGTTGTTTCTCCATCAGCAACCCAGAGTTCTGAGTTTGCACAGAAAACAATTCAGGGATGGGTTGCTTAGTGCACTGGTTTTTTAGCACACCAAAAGCAGACATGTGGCTGGAAGTCAGGAAGCACGCTCATGTCTATTGGCTTCTGAACAACCTACAGTTAACAAACCGTCCCTTATTTAATTGTGCAAACTGGGTCAGTGTTTCCACAATGGGTGGGGTTTGCATGACATGCTGAGCCACGCTGCCAATGAGGCACACAGTTCTTTGCAGAACAACTCACAATATGCCCGACAGACAATTGGGCTTACGGTGGGTTATTCCCCTCCGTCTTACCCTCAGTCCTCCCACCAGCTCTGACATGTATTGCAGGCACTGTGCTGGCAGGATCCACACCCTTGCAATGCCAACAGCCTTTTTGCAATTAACGCTCTGCATGGTCGGGGTATGGCTTGCCTTTGCAGACTCCCATGCCAAAGATTTCTCACCCCCCCGCCCCCACTCCTCCCTATGCTTGTAATTACCAATAAAACCTACAAACCTCTCCATGCCCCCCTGTGTCTTTTGTTAGCAGACTGCTCTCACCAGCTGCCCATCTTGCTTATTGCCCTCACCTCTTCACTCAGAAGTGGCTCTCATTTTGTTCCCCCACCCCATTCTCTAACTTGCCTGGGCAAAAGCTTCTTGCGTAGCCACCATTCCTGCCACCCCACCCGTTGGCATCTTTGGTGCATCTTCCTTGCTGCCTTCGTTGCTTCAGACAGAGAGATCTGGCAAATGAATTGTTAATTTGAAAGGGCTGTATTGCAAGCGAGCCGAGCATTTCAACTTGTAAATGCACTCATCAGTCTATTAAAGTTGGGCTCATTTTATCTATCTGTCTGAAAGAAAGTCTTTGTGACCTGTCATTTTCTCCCTCCCTCTCTCATTATTTACTGTTTATTAGAAGACTTTTGAGATGCTCCCAATAAAAGAAAACCACCTCTCCTTTCCCAATTATCATGTGTGATGCAGGACCTGTACACCTCCTCTTTCCTGTGGCTTTTCAGGTCCTAACGCTCCCTTCAGGTCACTGTCATATCATTTCTGTGTCTTGCATATTAAACAGTTCGCAGTAACCACTTGCACATATAGTATTTTGGTATTGTGTATTTGGGGGGGGGGGCGGCAGAAAAAGGTCTGTGTTTAAAGAAAGGAATTATTTAAATAAAGGGTGGCACTGATACTGCAGAGGAGTAGGTAGCATAATCAACAAGGATCCATTTTCTTCTCTTCAGCCCACTGAGTTCTAAAAATGTCTGCCAGATATTTTCCCTCCCTCTTTTTATGTAAACTATTTATTCATGAACAATGAGAACTAAGCAGTCTTTTTCACTCTTTTATCCACATCAGGGGCCTTGGTGGCTCTCCACCTCTACAGTTATCACTCATTTGGCTGTGACTGTGGCCTTGTAAAGCAGGCTCTTTTTAGACACACCATCATTTGGAAGGGATGTGTGTCCTATAATTGCCTAGAGAAATGGAAGAGAATAGAATCATCTTTGGTTTTCTGTCATCTTTTCTTAGGAGGTTTCTGTATCTTTTACCATGTTTTAGTTCCATCATGCACCACATCCCTGCTGTCTAAGTATTCTCAGGGAGATAGATGACTTTATCAGAATATTCCACAGATGTAATTTGTCATAACTTGGCACCAGTGGGGAAAACCCTCTTTATTTCAGAAAAGCTCGGAAATGGTATGTTGAGGAAACTTAGTAACTTTTCATCCTTAACACTCTCTGCACAGGGCTGAGGGCAGTTGGAAGCCAGCGTAGAAAAGCTAACCTACTGGAGAATTATGTGTTAACATGGTAGATGGGAAATATGAATGAGAGGCCACTCATTCTTACCACTGCCGAGCCACTGGAAAGAATAGGTTGGAAGTGTCATTGAAGTAAAACAAAAAACAGAAAAACTAGCAAAAGTTTAAAAAGAAGCACAGACCCAGAGTACTTTTAGGGTTCTTTCCAACTCTATCAAGCTACATTGACAGTGCTGCCAGCCAGTTCAGTACTTTTAGCATTGAATGGTCAATTAAGTAGCATGATAGCTTCAGTTGTACAATGTCATGTGTTCCTTCCAGTAAACAGACAAAACTGGAATTTAGGTCCCCACTCTGCCACTGGCAGTGATCCGGCTGCATGGTAGTGGCGAAGCAGGAACTCACCACAGCATGGGATGCCCTACTGAAGGTGTTTTGGCTAATAGCCAACTGGTAATTTCCTGGCCTTTTCGAGCTTGAGTGTACATAGAAAGCTTTAATAGAACAAGACAAATTAAAAAAGTTTTTAGATTGAAGGATAAACTGGACTCTTTATTACTGAACAGATCAATTTACTAGGTGAGCTGCAAAACTACAACAATGACCACAGTGGACATACTCAGTTTTAAATATAGCTGTGATCTTTAGTTCCTAAAATAGTTAAATGTAGCATCTGGCTGCTTTAACTGGTAGAGAGAAAGAAAGGAAGTGAAGACGGGTTGCTAATATTATGTAATTCTCATATAAACAGAGGCACTTGTAGATGATCTCTGAGATGTTCCTATTTTTTAATTTCTCCATTCCACAACCTTGCTGTCACTCAGTGAGTTTTGATTAATTTATTTACCATCATTGTATGACTGACCGAAGCTAATTTCACCTGGTATTCTGCATCCTTCCTGTACTCCTATTGTTGCAATGACTAGCATGCAATGCTCCCTTATTGTACCTGCTCAGTCAATGTGAAAATGTTATGTTCTTTAGAAAATAATAAATATTTCTACAATGCAGATAAAAATAATGACAATGAAAGAATATGTTACTTGTACTTATTCTGTAGGTTACTAATAAATGTGTTGCTAGACAGGTTACTAGGCATCTAAAGAGAACGTTATATTCAGATCCAAAAGGTCCACCCTATTTTCTGATTATCTGAGGGTGTGATGCATTTTGTAATTCAGGAGATGTGTTTTGTATACAGTGGCCTTTTCTATCATTCACTTTTCAGCCCTGGAATTTAGCAAGGAAAAACTGCAAGACTATACACACTTACCTTGGAATAACTCAAGGGACCATCTTTTTGAGTCGACATGTGTAGGATTGCACTTTCAGCCTAAAAGTCAAGAGTGCAATTCTACATATCTACCCAATGTGTCTACTCAAAGGAAGGCATATCGAGTTAAACTGAATCCGTCCCCCAGGAGTAAATGTGTATGGTATTATAGCCCATATACATATATATCTGGGAGCCATCCATGGTCCCTAGCTTTTACTTCCTTAATGGCATTCCTTACCCTTGCCCTTCTTCCATACTGCTCTTCCATTCACACAAACCCACACACTCTTATGCATTGTGCTTTCTCCTCCTCCTCCCCCCTCTGACAACCTCATTTCATCTTCCCTCACTTCCCCGGCGTGTGGAATTGTGTGATGTGCCACAGTGATCCCAGTTGGCTTCATACTTGGGGAGTTACACAAAATCTCCCCCTGAAAGTTATGCCTCAAATGTAGGCTTCACTTGCCCAGCCTCTTTGGGCACTTTCAAGCAGTGGGCAAAGGTTTCGTGACACCGCTGTCCTTGCTATGCCCCCTGCCAAGCAGTCTGCACATTTGCAAACTAGCAGCTTACTGCAAAGAAGCCACATGTTTTCAGCATCTCATGCAAAGAATGCTAATTCCGAAGGCCGTGCTCGGCTTCCTGAAGGAACAGGATAAAGATGTTTACTAGGTCTCAAATAAGCTTTGGGTTTCTGGTCTTCTTACTAATGCAAATATCCTCAGATTAAAAACATACCAGTCTCACTTTCACATTTCTTTGAACTTTATGGTCAAAGTCAGTTGATATTAACATTAACATTTGTACCTTGCTCTGAAGACTTTCTCCTTGCCTTTGACTGAACTAAATACTCACCCACTCCCACCCCCGTTGTATCATAAAAAGTCATGCATTTGTTTCAAGGATAGTTAAAAAAAAAAGAAAGCTAGTCATATTGGTGTTTCTTCCTTGGATCCTACAACAGCAAGCTACTGTAACTACTCTGTATGCTTAAGAGACTTCAAAGCTCTCTACAGCTTTTAAGTGTATCAAAGATGCGACACTGAAGTCTGCTTCATGTGCTTTGTTTAATGCCATTGTCAGTGACACTGTCAGTCCTTTGAAATGGTGATGCACTTCTTTTTCATTTGGTTGCTTCACAATAGGGATGTCACAAAGTGCAGCTGGATTAGTTTAAGAGTGAGACCTTTTGACTGCCCTGGGGAGTTTGATTCCTCCAGGAGAAACTTTCCAAGAGACCAGTGGTAGAATCTAGCAGGATCTGAAACAGAGGGTGGGATCCAGATTTATTCATATCTGAAGCAGACCCATGGAAATCAGTGTCACTGAAATTAGTTATGGCTGTGGCAAGCCCTGTTGAAACCCATGAGTCTTCTCTAATTATGGATCCAACCCAATGTGATTGTTCTTACCGCTTGGGAAAGTAAAAAGAGGATAGGCAGATTTATTTATTTAGTAGCTTTATCTCACTTAGCTTCCTTCATGGAACTCAATGTGTTTCTTGAGGGATTTCCAGGCAATGTCCTCTGTGAGGAATGACCAGACCAGCTTAACATCAGCAGTGTGGATGCATTATGTGCAGACCATGCCCTGGAATATAATCCCATGTACTGCCTAGTCTGGAGAAATAAAAAGGATTGCCGAAATCTGATGGCATAAGAGAAGCCATGACCTCCCTGTGGTGGAACCTGCTTTCAAAGGAATCTCAATAAGATAAGCTGCTATATAAACAACCATGTTCTGTTCCACCTTGGCGCAGTGGGGCTTGTTATGATTAAAATGGGAAGCTGCTGTTATTGGTCTCTGTTTATGGTGCTCCTTTTGGCACTGTTTTAGTTGGTTTTTCAAGCATTTTAATGATTGAACAATTATTTTTGACACATCTTTTCATTTGTTGCAAGGCAGTCTTACTCATCTAGATGTATTCCAGACTTTTTGGATCCCCAATGCCCACCATGTCCGCCTGGCAGGACTGTGTCTGATGCATGTGGATGATGGGTGTTGTAGGCCAACCTATTTGCCAAGGAGTGGGAGGATTTGTTAGCCTTTCTTTTTTGAGGATATTTAATGGAATAAAGCACTAATTAGAAATGGATAAAAATATCAATAGTTACAAAAAAGGGCTAAGCAAAACAGGATAGGCATTCCATTTTTCCCGAGGAAGGGATATTTCCCCTTTTTTTCTAGAAACTAATTGTGAGGTTCAGTCATAACTAGAAGTCAAGGAAACACTCAGTCTCTCTAACACAGAGACTCTTTTTGTGCATTCTTCTTACACAAGAGCTTTCAAAATATTGTGGAACAGATTCTGAGTCAGAAGAGGAGGGGCTTGAATCGGAAGCTGGGATACCAAGGCCACTGAACCCAGAGATAAGCCAGGCTGTAGCTGAGAGTCGCCATTCCTAATCCCCTAATCCCAGGGTCCAATGTCAGCCAGAGAGGGCAGACCAGCTGAGAAGTGCCAGGCACTCCAAGTGATTTGCCTCTAAGCAGGAGGATCTGCCTTGAAGCCATGCTGTGCTCCTTTCAGTTTGGAGGGGAGGAGAGCTGTTCATTGTGGAACCTTCTTTTTATCAATAAGCCACATTTCTCCCATAGCTAATATTACATCTTTGTTTATTTCTTTTCTTAACAACTTCTGCAGAACTCTTCCTTTTATTCTAAAGACAGCCTGGCTGGTTGACATTAACAAGTGACAGCCTTCTAGTTAGAAAGCCACCGTCTGGGTCTGCTTGGAAGCAGGGTGAAAAGAGCAGCCCTGGCACTCCACACACTCACACTGCTGTGGAACTTGGCTCTAGTCCAAGAAGGCTTATATTGGGGTCCCCAACGTGGTGTGTGTGTGTATAAAAATTATGTGTGCGTGTGTGTGTGTGCACGTGTGTGTACTTCCCTGTAAGTATTATAGCTCCTGCAAGAACCCCCAGTGTTGCCCGTGACGTTCTCCACTTCCTGCTGCCTTCAAAAGAACAATTCTTGTAAAAAAAATCTTGAAAAATATCAGGGCACCAGGTTCTCGCTCATACTCCTGTTCCTGCTGCAGTTCAGCTGTTAGCAGACAGAGAAGGAAAGGGTTGCATAGAGACATACTCTCTCCCAATACTCAGCCTCTAGCCTAATTCTCACCTCACAATCTCCTGCCTTTTTCTCTGTCTCTCTGTCTTCCTAACCCTCCCCAGCCTCTAGCCTCACACCTCCTTTTCCCTCTTCCTCCTCAGCTCATTAAAGAATCAGGCCCTTACAGCAGCCATTACGGGACTCACCACATCCTTTGTGGCAGCCATTTTGCAGTGGTGTCCAGAGTGGTTTCTGAGATTCCACAATGTGCCTATGGATCCAGAAAGGTTGGGGACCCCCAGGTTATGCCATACCAAATGTGTTAGCATGTAAGGTGCTACTGGATTCTGTAACTGATACGTGCAGTTCTGTTGTGGCATTTTCTGTTCTGAGACAGGCTGTTCTAAGGTTTGAGTTGGGATATAGCTTCAGCAATCCAACTAAAATGGTTCTACTGGACTCATAAAAGTCTAGTGAGCAAAGTTATCATATCGTATGTATCTGCAATACATTCACAGGCTGCTGCGTATCAAAGATGTCAGGCACCTGTGTATCTCTCCTTCCTTCTCAGTATTAGCATCACTAACATCAACACCCCTGACTTTTTATCATTAAGTGTGGCAGCCCTATTGTATTGTTATTTGTAGATAAAATATAGTTGCTAAGAAACAGTGTCATTAACATGCTGACAATGGAGCCTCCTTTAATGGTTTAGGCATCACTTGTCTGCTTCTGTAATTGGCAAGGAAATAATTTCTGGAGAAAACTTGTCATCCTGCAGAGAACAGCAGACTCTTTGAATGAAATAAAATGCCTGTCTTTGCACCCATTGCTGATGTGGTCTCCGATGTGCTCTCTTAACATCAGTTGCTATGTGGCGAGGTGACTTGCTGACAACTGACACCTTGCACCAGTTGAAAAGTTGCTTGTGTCAACGGCGTGTAAAAATCTGATGCAGCACGAGGTCCACAGGTGACACAATCCTTCCTATGACCAGGGAAGAATGCAGCACCTGTGGCTGCAGCATGCATAAAAAGCTTCCCATGTTGGATGGAGTTGTGTGAATAGGCTCTATTTTACTCCAAAAGCCTCCTTTTCAGACCACTTTCTTGAGAACAGGGCATGCCCAGGCAGAGGTGTGCACAGTGGAGAGCAGGCTTGAGAAATGGCTCACTTTTTGCTTTCTTTAACTGGGCTGTCAGACATTTTTCAGCCAAAGGGCCAAATTCCATTTCACAGGAGCTGCTGGAGGTGCATTCCAGGAGTTGGAATGAACACTGGGAAGCAGGGCAGGGGCAAGGAAAAAGAGGGTGGGCCCAGACTACAGGAAGCGCTTGTGCATTTTAGCATGAACCTCATACTGCAAGTCATTAAGCCACTGGAGCTGCGTTTCCATCTTCTAAAGTGTGTAAGAGGGAAAGGGGACTGTACAAATGTCAGGGAACCCCCCAGGTTGTGTGGCCATCTGAGGAACCTGCGAAGGAAAATTGGGACATAGAGGGGTGGGGTTAGATCAAGGGCCTCAGGCATTCCTGCTTTAAACTCTTCAGAGCTTTGCTTTGCGGAAAAAGGAAGAATGAATGCAAATTTAGAAGTAATGGCTTTAGCTTGAATAAAAACACAGTGCCTCTTATTACAGTGCTGCTGCCATGGGGTAAACTGGCCAAGCAACTTGTGAATCTGCCTCCCAGTCTGCTGTCCAGGTGCTGAATGATGAGGACAGGCACCTTTTCTCCTCTTCCTTCTTAGAGTTCTTTCTCTTTCAACCGAACTTAAGACTCGAGGAGAGCACTTTCAGATTGACTGTGCTCTGACAGCCCTTCAAACAGAGGGATGCATTCTGTGAAATAGGGTACATAGGCGCCCTACTTGTGAGCAGAAGAGTGTTCAACATCCAGGTGGACAAGACTTGCTTGTTTCATCAGGATATTTACTGTTTGGAGGAGCTGCCCTGGCAACCAGAGTGCAGCTTTAGTATTGCTCAGGAAAAGGGAAAGAAAAGCCTTCAAACTACAGCCTTAACTAAAAAAGGAAAATGAAAAGAGCTGTTATCCAAAGAAACCCAAACTCTCCAACTGGGAAATACCTTACTTGTGACCAAAACAGTGAGCAAACTTTCAGGTTCTCTGGGGCTACTTGTTAGTCTATGTGTTCAACAAACTTAGGCATGAATGGGGAAGAAAAACACCCTGGTTTTTACTGTATTTTTCTTAAAATAATAATCATCATGCTTTCTAAATTTGCTTCTACAAATATGAATTAGCATGTGAAAAATGTATTTAAATTCGTGTCCTCTTTTGTTCTCTTTGCTTTTGTGATGCATTTCCTCTTTTTCTGCAGTTCCTAAGTGTTCACCCTGTCAAAACAAAGTGCGTACTTTAGGCTGCAAATGCCGCATGGTAAAGCTCATTGCACTCAATCGGTTTTACTTCTGAGTAAGCATATGCAATTGCACTGTTAGTGGCATCTGAATGGAGGTGCAAACATCTTCTTTGCTAGGAGCACATGGGAAAGGAACCAATTCACATGGGTGTTTCCTGATCTTCGTGCCTATGGCTACACTGATACTCTCATTGCCATTCAAAGGCACACACAGCAAATAGTTTTTAAGGTCTGAATGAGGCAAAATGAATGTTTGAAGTAATCTTTAAAAACATGAGGCAAATCCCCATGCTTTTCTGTTTTTAGATCTTGTAAACCAGTAAGTTTTAGTGCTGCCTTCTAAGAAAAAGCCTTCTGCTTTATTATGCTGTTTCTAAAGTTTTGCAATCCCAGTTTTGCATCATTGTAGTTTGCAAATCTTAATTGTAATTCATCCTGGAAGCCTTTTGTTGCTATCAATTATTTTTATAAATTTACTAAATACAATAAAAATGGGATGCATGCATCACCCAGCCAAGTAACCAAGAAAGGGTGACAGATATGAGCTGCTTTGAAAGAGGGTCCCCCTGCATGCACCTCTACGTGGTTCTCACATTCTCCTGAAACCTGTTCTCCCTGCCTTGACATCAGAGACTTTAATTTCCCAGGAAGGTCATTGCCATGGGTAGATTTAGTTAAACTGTGGCTTGTGTTCAGCCAGGCAGAATCTGTCTTTCGTTTTCCTTTTTATTTTTAGCCCCCTCTCCCGCCCCGCCACAACCAATTCCCTACAAATGTGCCTACAGCTAAGTAATTAGGAAAACCAATGATGCAAATCCCCCGTGGTAATCTCGTCCTATTTAGGATATAACTACAGGCTGAACTTCAATAACACCTTTGACATAATCAAACATCCCGGAGCCCTTTACAAAGCCATAAATTACTCACCTGTAAAATAATGACTACAGGGAATTAGGGCAGCTTCCCAGAGCCCATTGATCAGCGTAGGACTAAATGAGGCAGCAGAAAGGCTTCAGAGTGAAGTTGAGCCTCTCTCCTCTCCCTTTTCTCTCGCTCTCTCATCTGCCCTTGGATATTTCCACTATAGGGACCTGTAATCAAGGATGCTCCATTCTGTTCTTCCTGCCCATTTGCCTTCCCTCCACAATTGCCAGTCTGTATCTTTAAGCCCTCACTGGGCTGTTTATGGGGCTCTTCCCTGCCCCTGGAGTTTCTTTTCTGGAAAAAAAAAGTCCCGCGAACCCCAAGATTCTTCCAGGTATCTTGTGCACTAGTTTTGCTACATAAGGATCCATACTGAACAAAGCATTCTCTCTTGGGATGTGTAGTATGATTAGAAAGGATCTAGATCAGACCACAAGACAAATAGCTTTATTTATTTACTTGCGTACTTACTTACTTACTTATTTCTGCAGTTATATGCTGCCCCCTACTTCAATGGAATCTCTGGGAAGCTTACAATATTTAAAAATAACATGCACATCAAAAACAATAAAAATAATCCAATGCAATAAAAACATTAAATAATTAATATTGCAGCAACAATAAATAGGTCAATACTAAAATGACTGGGGGGACAACCTAGATGTATGGTTAATACAAACCTTGAAATTAACCTTTAAAAAATTTATTCATTAAAACCCCTAGAACAGAGAATTTTTTTTTGCCTGCTGCTGGAAAGAGAGTAGTCTTTGGTATCAGTAGTCTTTCTCTGGGGAGCTCATTCCATAAGTGGGGGGTAGCCACCGAGAAGATCCTTCCTCTATTTGCCAGCCCTCTAACATCTTTGAGGGATGACATCTTTAGAAGGACGTCCTGCCCAGATCTTAGTGGTTGGGCATGTATATACAGGACAAGGCAGATCTTTAGGTACACAGGTCCCAAGCCGTTTAGAGCTTTATATGTCAAAACAAGCACTTTGAACTGGGCCCAGGCTACAACTGGTAGCCAATGTAGATTGAAAAGAATTGGTATAATATGGAACTGTGAGGTGGTACCAGTTATCAAACATGCAGCCTGATTATGAACCAGTGGAATGGGCTGTTTTCTAGAGAGGGTGATTGCATCACTTTCAGTTTTTCCTCAGTTTCTCATTTTCCAGTCTAAAATTCAGTTCAGCTTGAGATTTGAAAAACAGCAGAACATATATTTTAAAATCCATAAGCAGTTTTGTGCACATTTCTTCCAATACATGAATTTTTGTGTGGATTTTTGCCTAATGTATGCATCTTTTGTGAGAAAAATTCCTAATGTAATGCATATTTAGATGTGCATTTTTTGACTGAGGGTCTCCAATGCAATATTCAGAAAAATGTGAATCTCAAAGGTTATGGCTCACAGATTGGTTGAAAATTTCAAAGTTAGACACGTTCACATTACAATGGTGACTGAAAGCATTTGTTCCCCACCCCAATCTAGTCCGCCCCAATTTATTTGTCAAGGCATCTCTGAGAAGCTGACAAGTAGTGCATGAATGTTGTTGCAATTGTCTCTTGTTTGTCCACAGTATCCAGTACTTAGTGCAAACTGGAAGTTCTGGCATTAGAATCCTGGTGGCTTTCTCATGGTGGCTTGAGAGTAGCTTGGTAGGAGGAAGCTGTTGCCTTGTCTTCAGCTCTGCAAGCCCATTACTGCTGATGTCCAGAGAGCTGCATAGCTCCTCTTCATCCAGCAGAGATCAAGGCCAGCTGGGTTCTATCTGCTTCTTTGGAGGGGCTCACTCTGGCCTTGCTTCTCAGTTCTGACAACTTGATCCGAACAGGACTATTTGTTGATACCACGTATCTGCTTGTCTGTCTACTGGAGGAATGATCCTCAAACAAGTGGTTCTCCAGTGTCCTTCTGGCCTACACGAACCCTAGCCTGCATTCCCAATGGTGAGGGGTGATGGGAAATGTAGGTCAACAGATCTGGAGGGTCTAAGTTGCCCACCTCTTGTGTACTCAATCACTTCCTTACCTCCAAAGGAGCAATGGTATGAATTGCCTTTGAAGTGCTTCTGATTTAATGCACTTTTTTATTTCATTTATTTATTTGAATTATATCCTACCTGTTACCCAGAAAATTACACACAAGGTGGCTAACCATTATAAGATGTAGCAGAAAAATGTCACAAAACCTTGATTAAAATAATAACAAAGCAAATACATTTTAAACATAGTTAGGTGATAATAAAACACCTAACCCAACAGCTTATGTGTCAAAGGAGTGTTTGAATAAAAACATTTTTGCCTACCAGAGAAAGGACAGCAGAGGGGCAGCCAAACTAGCTTCTCTCAAAAGGACTTCCATAGTCTGGGATAGATTCTGCTGGTGCAGTCAATTTTCTCCATCTTGCCCCATTCAGGTCCATTTATGAAAGATGGGAGAATCATTTAGTGTACAGAATTCTGATAATATGCCTCCTATTTCCACCTTATTTACAGGAGGGTTGCTATTAGGTATGCACAAATCACATAAATGTGAGTTTGTCATAATTCTTCAAATTCTATTTCAAAGATTCATAACAGATTGTAAACTTTGTTTCTTTTTTCCTTTTTGCATGAAAATCCATGTACATTTTCCCAACTGCATGCATCAGTTGTGTGCACCTTTGAAATGTTCTCTCAGTGATTAAAACATATTTCTGTGCATTGATCCACAATACACATATTTCATGTGCATTTTTCAAATATGTGCATTTTAGCAAACACATTTTATGTTGACCCACAAATTGTACAGCAAACGCTGAAATGTATGGACTTTGGCTGCAGACTCCTTCCAAGTCCATGTTCCATCTGGGAGTGCAAAGTGGGTGAATCCTGATTTAAAACTGAATGGAATGATTTTCTCATACACCCCTAGTCATAATCAAGGCAGAGGTTCAGTTTTTAAATATCTCAACTTGAATGGCAAAAGCGCTCTTAAACCACTGCAGCAATTGTTTTGTGAATTTTAAGAAGTAGAGCTTTTGAAAATAGACCCTTGGCTTTATAATGGAGACTCTTGTGTCAACATCTGGTATCTTCCCTGATTATCTTTCCTTTGGAGCGATTGAAGCTCTGCACTATTTATGCTGGAATGGTTCCATTACTGCAGGGGGACTGTCCCCGTAGCTATTGGCTGGAAAATCCAATAGGCTAGTTTGATGGTATGCCATTAGATTGTCACACAATGACAGCTAATTATTTATTTAATAGAAGCCACCAGTTCTGCCACTCTTACTTGCATGCTATGCTAAATTACACAGCAGCCAATGCCACTGAAATAGCAAGTTTGATCTCTTTTGGTCTGTATTTACAACAAGAGAGGCAAAATCCTACAATTCATGCATTCCAATGCTATGTGTAATCACTTGAAATAAGCTGAAGCACATAATAATAATTAGATTCCCCAACCAATGTATCTTTGAAAGGGTTTTTTGTTTTTGTTTTGGTTTGGAGGAGAATTTTTCAGGGGGTATCACTTCCTGAGTTTAAACAAGAACACAGAATGGTTTCCTTGGACTGGTGGTTTTGCTTGCATCTATGTTTCTTTTCTAGACTCTCCCCATTTGGATTCCATGTGATTGTGTCAAAAATGGCAAAGGTTCCTTGAAGCTTTTGCACACACAGGGATAAAAGGCATCTAACTTCCCATATCTGTGGATGGAAATGGCCCCAAATAGTCCAACCTGTTGGGAAGTGCCCTTTTTCCAACATATCAATCCAACCCACCCATAACAATCCAGCAAAGCGGTCCCATTATCTGAAGTCACCATGCAAGTTTGGAAGCAATGGATGAAGCATCTGGCACCACTGCTCTTCTTTGCTGTCATTCCTTGTCCACCCATAATTGTGTCAGGCATACAAGTATAAGGACTGAAAGTCCAAGGGGTTGGATGGGTGTAGTGATCCGTTAGCAGCCTTGTCCAATAGAATGACCTCCAGATATTTCAGACAACAAAACCTGTCTCTTCTATCCATTGGCCATATTGATTGGGGATGATGGAAGCAGGTGTAAAATAAAAACAACCTTTGGAGGGTGTCCTGTTGGGGAGGGATATGGGTAACTTGGTGAGGAGCAGGAAGGTGTCCACTCTTTGACGAAGTTAGGAAACCTGTGTGGGGAACCAGAAGGAGAAATATCATTCATTTAATACAGGAGTGGGCAACTTGTGGCCCTCTAGGTTTTTTGGTCTGAACCCCCTGAATGTCCCTCTCTCACCATTGTCTGTGCTGGCTAGAGCTGATGGGAGCTGTAATCTACAACATCTGGAGGGCCATAAATTGCTCACCTCTGCTCTAATCATTCATCTGGGTCATTTTTACACTGTGGATCATGGGAGTTTGGGGCTGTGTGCATGCAGCCTCAAAGGGAGGGTCTGTGACTCGGGGTGGAGCCTCTGATTTGCAAACAAGAGTGTCCAGGTCCAACCTGTAGCATCTCCAGGTAAGGCTGAGAAGCTCCTGCCTGATCTCCTGGAGAGCCACTGATGCTCGATGGTCAACACTTCTGTGCTCGATGGGCCAGAGGTTGGACTCAGCTTCTTTCTCCCTAACCTGGTAGGAATGCCCTCATGAGGACCCAGTTAGCTCCTGCTTCCAAGAGGGAATTGGAAGACCACTTTCCTTGTGTGGCCCCCGTGGGTTCCCCTTCATTCCAGTCCTTGTCCTGATCAGCAGGGGCACTGTGATCAATTTTGCAGCAGCTCTTTCTGTCAGCACCTGCAGACCTGCTTGTGAACATCAGACCAAAACTTCAGGCCTGAACATGTTCTGCCTGGGGCTTCCTTCCAAGTAACGTTAGTTAAACCTTAATGCACAACGACCCCCAATTATTTCCCCACTGCCTGGTTGCAGAGTGTGCTGCTTCTGGTATGGATGGTCCAGTGAAAAAGTCTCTTCATAATCTCTTTTTCCAACTCGGCGATCCAATTTCTCCAAATTCAACTAATCCAAATGAGAGGGGCACAGTGCCCCCAGGCTAAAGCAGCCCTCCCAAGCTGGTACTCTCTGGATGTTTCAGACTTCGGCTCCCATAAGCCCCAGCCAGCATGGCCACCAGTTAGGAATGCTGGGAGATCTCACCCAGAACATGAGGGTGGGCAAGGTGGGTGTTTTCACTTCTCATGCAGGCCTTTCCAAGTTGGGTGAGTGAAACCTTTTTTCTGTTCAGCCTGGAAGAGCCACACTGGCGGATGCTTATTTTGCTTAAGGACTGGTGGTGAACAGAAAGCCATTTGGGGCAGTCTGAGTCTGCAGAATGGTGATTTGTTTCTTCTTTCAACAGCCTCCATGACAAATAGACCTGATTTGATCATGCTCTCACAAGCAGACGCCACTTATGCCTAGTAAGAAACTATAAAAATTGGCAGCCTACACAACTTATTTATACTGATTGTCAGAATCTGGGGGCTTCCAGACTGCGGGCTCCTAATGCTGTTAATCAAAAGGCATTGCCAGAAGATTCAATCTTTCTTCCTTAACAGATTTTCCCTGCTAAGAAATAAAATGGAAGAAGGGCTAGGCAAACATGAGAGGATTACAAAAAGAAGATACCATTTTTTGGATGGTCCTTGACATTCCATCAATGGAGGAGCAGGAGGAGGGCATGATGAAAGCTTCACCTGGAAACACCTTTTGATAATAGGTAAGAACTAAAAGTTTTAGTTTGAAAGTGTGGGTATAAAGAACTCTGCTCCACAAAGGGTAGTGGTGTGTGAAATCTGTTGCATTCAAATCTTAAACATTGTCAACACCCCTAGAGTTCCTAATGGCTTATTGTGATTCTAATACTGCAGTTCTGTGTGTGTATTTACTTGGGAGTAAGCTCCACTGAATTCGATGGTGCTTCCTTCTGAGTAGATGTGCACAAATCCAACTAGGAAAATAGTACGTGTTGACTTGGTTTGCACAACAGCCTTCTCTGAGTTAATTGACTCTTGGGGTACCAGGGTGCATGCCATCCCCCATTATGAACATGCAAGCACTGGCTAGGTGTAGCCATGGCTTGTTGTGCCATCTGAACCCAAGTATCTGAGGTTATTCGAGCATTAAACAACCTTGTATAACCCTGAGAGAGACCATTCTATCTGTAATGGTGGCTGGCCCATGTTGCGACTCCTCATGGGTACATTAAGTGATGATGGGCTGTCGTGTCACACAAACTGACCTACTGAGCATTTGTTTAACAGAGTCTCTGCTTTAGCCCCTGAAGTGCAATCTTTCGATCTTAATTAGAAATGCAAACAATCTTACATTTACACTGCTAGCCTGAAGTAGAAAAAAGCTACACTTAAAAAAAAGATACAAGTGTCCAGGCACTGCAGATCATTGCCTCATACTCTTGATATATGCATGGAGTTGCTTTATCTATTTATATTAATCTGCCTTCCCTTGCCATCTGAGCTAGAGTTTGAATGGTAGAACTGATGAACAGGAAAAAGGCTGCTGACCGAAAGAGAAGATCAAGCCCTGCCATTTATTCCTCCCCCAAATTTTCAAATTCTATTTTATTTAAGGCATTTTTATTCTGCACCTCAGCAAAAAAGGTAGTTTCCTGGGAGTTTACAATCAAAGAGGGCATAATACAAAATGAAAATGGGATAAGCAGAAAGAGGGAAAAGCTTGCAGGGGTCCTTCAGCAGGGTGGGCGAAATGGCTCTGGATCCCATCTTCTTTTGCTGCAGCCCAGCAGAATGGCTGGGGGTGATAACAGAGGTAGAGGGTAGAGGTAGAATCACTGCTTGGTCTGGTGAATTAGCATAGGTGATTCCAAAAGTACAACAGACTTCTTCTGTCTCCCTAAATTTTGACTTTGGGCTAATAATCACAGCCGTTAAAATCCCATCATTATCATTTCATGCTGAAGCTAGTGAGCATCTCATGTTGAAGAGATACTTCTCAGGCAAATGATGTCATTCTTCCTGCTCAAAATAAATACGTACTAGATACATAGGTATGGCTTGGCATATCCTGCAATCTCAGACAACAGGGTTTGCTTGAGGGTTAGATAACCCTCAAATAACCCACGGATTGTTTGAGGGTTGTTTGTTGTCGAACCCTCAAACGACCCCTGCTCCCTGCATTTGGACAATACAGCAGGCTGCAACAAGCTGGGCATCTGCAGGCACCATGTCAGATTGACATGATGACCTTTGCTGGCAAACTAAGGCAAGGTGGGCTCTTGGGTCTTGTGAATCTGGGTCTCTGGTCACATTCCACATAACCCGTTTCAGAAATGATTCTGTAGCCTCCATTAATTAATTAATTAATTAATTAGGAGACTAATATGCCGCCCCATTCGCCGAAGCCTCGGGTCGGCTATTGATTTTCCTTCAATATCTGACCACAGCAAGGACCATAAGAGAGGTGAGTGGAATAAAGTCAACCGAGACCTGACTGCGGTTGTGCTTGTGCTGCAGACAAGGGGCAAATGGTGAAACATCATGACTTTCCTAAGGTCAGCAAGTGCGTTTATAGCAGTGGTGATCTGATCCGTAGCGATTTGTCCTGGCTCTGAGTTTCTCTTAACCCCTGCTCTTCATGGGGCTTCTTGTAAGGAAAGTGCATCTGCAGGATCAAGAGGACTCATTGCAGGGTAACGGGCTTTAAGGCTGGAAAATCAAACATGCTGCTCTGTGATCATCTAAGCTTCTGGAAGCAAAACAAGGCATCAAACCTAAATAAATAAACAAAACATAATTGGAAGGCTCAGATTTGCTTTTGAAACTCTGTCTCTCTGACCCTAACATTGCTAATGTGTTAGGATTTTAGGAACCAGATACTACTACTTTAAAGGGGGGAAAAGTTCTATTTTAGTTGACTAACTATATGTGTAGTTTTGTAATGTGAACTCTGGTCTTAAAGATCCTCCATATCCCCTTAATTTATTGCCTTGGGTATTGAACAAGAACAAATGGAGAAAGCAAAGGGACTGTGTACATGAGTAAAACAAGCCATGCTGAACCCTAAAGGCTTAATTTAAGGTTCTGGTAGAAGCAGGATTCTTTAGGGCTTAACTAATAGCACATTTCCTTCAGTGGATAAACTCTGATGAATTTTAGAGGCAGTCTCTGGTGGAATGGGGCAACTTCAACTGGATTTACATCTGGTCATGTGCATCTTTCTTGCACTAAGAAACCCAGGCTGGACAGATAGTTACATTAAGCCTGTTGCAGCAGCACGAGAACTCTGGTTGTACTTTAAAGACCAACAAACTGTGGCACCAAGTTTTGTGGAGAGAGTTTATAATGGAAAAGACAGGAAAATGGCTGTCATCACTGGAAGACGGTGCTGTATGGGCATTCTCTCCTTGTGTCTGGGCCTTTGTATTGCCTGTTCTTGTTCTTCATTCCTTTCCATCAGGGTATGGGATTGCTGTCTGGTGTCTAGTAACAATAAGCTCATGATGTTTAGAGTTTCCCACCAGAGGTTCATTGATTAATTTTGTTGCCAGATCATTTTGGGGATGATCTAAATGTTAGCCGAGACCTGAAAAGACCTCTCAGCTATCTGATGGCCATGTTTCAGTTGCTTAGATAGCTGCTACTCATTCTTTGGTTGAGTCTGAACTAGATTTGGCCAGAGAACCAGATGGCTTTGGCTGTACCTTAGCCAACCTGAAAGTCTTGTTGATGGGCTGGCCAAGGCCAGCTGCCTGGTATTGGAACGGCCAAGGTGTATATGCAGTTCTCTTTTAAGATACTTCTCAACTAGGTATTATGTGAAACTTATTAATCTTGTCTAGTTTAATAGAAGCAGGTGTGATGATGGTAAACAACAACAAACCTATATAAGATCAAGGAATCTTTCCAAGAGAGAACCTTGATTCAGACCTAGGTGCCAAAGGTGCTATATGGCCAGGAGTTCATCCTCTGTCATTTCTTTGAAGGGATGTAAGCATTGTCCTTGGTGCCTACCTTCCCTTGGTAATCCTTTCGTACTCCGATAAAGATCTTTGATTTTTACCCACAAGTGTATTTATTGTGTCTGGCAGAACCAAGTGCTCTACACAGGATGCATTGATATCCTCAGTTGGCAAGGGTTTCTATTTCATACAGCTGAACATGGTTCCTTGAAAACTTATTTGACAGTACATTTGCTAACGACAGATGCAGGTTTACAGTAGGTTGACTGAAATCCATGGGACTGAGATTAATAATGATTAAGCTATTTTCCATTGTTTTTAAATGGTGTATTTAAGTATAACTTAAGCTGGGATCCAATCTCTTATTCTGAATGCGCCGAAAGTCTCTTGGTTGTTGAAGCAAGGTGTGTGTGATCAAAAGGTGGAACAGACACCTACCATGGCTTATCTGAAAAAGCACAAAACATTGCATAGCAGAGAACTCCACAGGGTTGCTATCGCTGTTTCTGACAGACTCTCCTATGTCTTTAAGAGCTGCATGATACTGAAAAATTCAACAGGTGCTGTTTATCTTGTCATAGCGCTACATGTTGAATTTCTGCATGTCATGCAGCTTTAAAGGCACAGGACCTTTGTCAAGCCTACAATTTGACCACATTTTAAAGATTTCCTCTGACATTTTCTAATGGACCAATGCATCTAACTTTGACGTTTGGAAAAATACCAAATTTAGCTATCAGAAAGGAAACTGGACAAAAGAGACTTTCAAATGTATGGAGTCCAGACCTTCTACCACCTAGAGAATTAAGATGTTTTAAAAGGGCAGGAGGTATAACATTGTTCACATTTCTAGCTCCTAGAATATACTGCCAAGTTTGGATTCTATCAGTTTTTAACCTAGCACGCCTTCTAAAAGTTATCTCCCCCTTTGCTAATACAAGGACAATATTTTTCTTTATTTCTTTTCTCTAACTTACAAAAGGCCCATGAATACTGAAATGAGCTAGGTAGTGACATTGCTAACCGCTAGTTATATTTTCTGAACTATTTATTTAAAGATTTTTCAGACATTACCAGCCATTAAGTTAAATGCAACTACAAATGATTTATTTTCAGCACCAGCTATTCAATTGCTTGTTAGTCTCAGCATGACTTTTTTGCAACATACAACTCATGACACAATGGAAGGTTTTTTGTTTTGTTTTTTTTTAAATATGATTGCATCTGCAAGACCTTTATTTCCATCTTGACTTACTCAGTCTGTAAATCATTGAAAGTAGGGCTTAAGACCATGCATTCATTCGGAAACGTCTGTTCTTGCCCTGTTTTGGAGTTCTGTGTCACTTATTAGGGGCACATGCCATCCAGCTGTGAACATCAGCTTATGTTAATAAAAGTTCTTATTCTACTGACCCTTTGGGATTTTCTTATTTCTTTTGGACCTACACAACCCAACAATTTTTGATCTGGAGAACTTCTGATGTTTCTAATTTTAAGTTGGAATGCTAGTCACCCAGAAAGAATACTGTATGTCAAACATCAGTTCCTATGCTGAAAACACAGGCAGGTTTTTATATGGATGTTTTTTTTACCTTCTAAACAGAATAGCACCCATATGTGGCACACTTACTTCTTATGATGACAAGATCCCATAAACAACTTACATGCAGTCTAAACATGCAGTCAGGATACTGTATGGCTGGATCCTGGCTCTGTCATATCTGGAGCCCTGTCCTCAGTATTACCAAATTTGCCTAGAAATTTTATGTGAAACAATGAGTAAAAATTGGGAAAGGAAGCATCAGAAATTATGACCTCTTTTCTTAGTTTTGGCATCAGTGATATATCTTGTTCTATAGTTAGAGGATCTCTTATCATGAGAGTGAAAGGAGGAAAGGAAATAAAAAATGACCGAGGAAAAGGGAAAACTCCAGGACAGCTCCACATTCCACCCAGTTATGCCCCCCTCCACTCATAGAAAGCTTCCTTATCCAATACAGGCTCCCACAAATGGAAAGGGGAAAAGGATTTTTGCCTTTAACTTTGGCATATCCCTTCCAACCCTCTCATGTTATTCCATAAAGGCTTCTTGCCCTTGGAGCAGATTTGGGAAAGTGCAATCACTCATAAAACATGAGGTTATTTATTTTTATATACCAGTTACCTCACAAAATAGGTGTTGCTTCAGAAAATCTTTAATTACACATATTTTTAAATGGTTGTGGCAGGAAAGCTAACTGAAAATAAGAGAAATTGAAATTGGGTGAGATAGATCCTAAATTATGAAATGAGAATAGCTCTAATTGGGGTTTTTTCATTTTTTCATCTTCTTTGATTACAAAGGGTGGTGCATAAAGAAAAACCCAATGGAGCATTTCACCTCAAAGCATGAGCCAGAAAGGAGCAATCAATACCCTCTCTTAAGCCCAGACACAGCAGAACAGGTTGTACATGCGGACCGCACCAAACTCTTTAAGGATTAACCCTTTAACCCTTGATATGGTTAGTTGCCTTCCCTCAATGCAAGGCACTTTTGCTATAAGTCTCTGTCTTTACCGTTCCTACCCTCCGTGATTTGCCAGAAGCTCTGATAAATGTCAGCTATGGGTAAAAATAATGAAATGGAATCTGTGGCATTTTTCTAGGCAGATGCTACTTGCCTACAAAGCAGTATTTGGTGGATGTCTGTAGTTGTGCTAAAGAGAATGTGCACTAGAGTGTTTTGCTGAACATTGCAGAATGGTTCAGAAGCTTCCAGAAGCTCTCTTCACCACATACACAGAGTGGCATCCCCCATGCTAGTAACCCATGTTTGTGGGGAATGCATGGAAATAAAAAAAATGAGGAATGACATGAGGCCTGCTCATTTGGCTACTATAGCCATGGGCAGGAGCTTTCCAGTTTGGTGGAAACTGAAGTTATATGTATATTAAATCACCATTTATAAATAGATATTACATCAAAAGGACTGTGTGAAAAAGAGAAGAAAAATAACCACACATTGGATCTTGTGAGGGAAGCACATTCAGGTAGCCCTCCTGATCACATTCCTAACATGAGATAGATAGCTGTTCCCAACCTTGTCTCAGCCAGATGTTTTGGACTTCAGCTCCAAGCAGGCCCAGTCAGCATGGTGATAGGAATTCTGGGAACTGTAGTCCAAAATATCCGAAAGGCTCCAGATTGGGTAAAGCTGGGACAGAGGACTCTTTTCGTTCTCTGTGTATATGTGTGAAGAGAATTTTAGACAACTTTGGTGGTGGTGGTACAAAGAACATACATGTAGGCATGGTGCTTACAGTAAAACTGGTACAGGGGCCAAGCTTTCTATTTCTCTCGCTCCCTCACTCTCCATATTGAGTGCTCTTATTTCCTTCACAAATGGACGTTTCCATATTAAATTCACTATTAACAATGTACTGAAGATTTGTGACTTTCAACAAGCATGCACAACACTGACAGAGCAATCCTATGCAAGGTTACTCATTAACTGGACTTTCAGCAAGGTTTGGTCTCATGTAAGTGGACATGGGAATACAGTCTTCCAGGCAAAAGGACAGCAAGTGCTGTAAAAGTCAGATTTTTAAATGGACACAGGAAGAATGGGAAGGGGAAGAGGAAGATGCAGCAGCAAGCTCAAGCCAAGAGAAAAATCTTAGGCACATCAACAGAATACAGTCTGCTAAAATGATAAATGATAAATGAGCTAATAATGTTAATCTTGGTAGTGAAATGTCTTATAAGGATGGGCTATGAGCAAATATTTGCAGTTATGGCCCTATCACCAGTAAAAAATTTCATTTGTTCTGTGCCGTGGTTTTCCAACAATGGCTAGAGGCAGACCACTGTTATCTTCCCAGAAAAGTGAAGATGTCATTTTTTTATTTATGATTTTCACTACCATCTGTGGTGTTTAATGAAAACAACAAACAATAGAATTCAGTTAAAACAAAACTGAGAAGAGCAGTGTTTTTAAATTTAAAAAGCAAGAAAATCTGGATTAAAATGTTTTATATTGAAATATAATGCGGTGCCAAAAATTGGTCCTCCAGTTGCTTGAAAGCTTTGTTCTCACATTCATGAAGCTGTTGCATTGCCTCTTCATTATCAGGACATGTTGGAATTTCCTTTGAATTTGTGTGTGCATTTGTGCATGCATGTTTGTCTGCTCAGGGTTTTGCTGCCTTACTATTGCAGGGTGCTGTGTGGATTTTTTCTTCTTCCTGTTACACATCTCTGCGTCACTGCAGCCTCCCGAACTGCCTGTGCTTCCTGATCTGAAAAGGTTCCACTAGGGAGTTCTTTGCATGAGCTTTAATTAACAAGTCAGAAGCCAGGAAGGCTGCAGATGACCGAAGACTTGAAATACAGGACACACACACACACACCAGCAACCTCACAACTATGGCAAGCATAAGAACCCCACACCCGACTCTGGAGCATTTCACTTAAAACCTTCTTCATTCAATATTATTTTGAAAGCTGTTCGCTTTCTGTCAGGCTGAATGAGGATGGTCAACATATGTGGAAGAAACTTTGGCATAGCATTATTTAAAACATTGAAAGGGGCCATGGGGAAGAACAAGGTCCCCATCTGCTCCTGTGAAGATACCATTATAGGCCAGCCAAGCCTCCTTGGGGAAAGAAGTCTATGAACAGGATGCCACAATAGACAGTGCTCTCTCTCCAGTGGGGGCACTTGGAGGAAAGCATCAGAACTTGGCCACCATTTTATGGGCAGGTGTAACAGAATTAATGCTGCTTGTAGTAAGCTGTACATTATCTCCTCCTCCTCCTCCAGCACCACCATCATCCTATCCCATTTCTCCCTTTGGTTAATCAGGGTTTTTTTAAGAAGCTGACAATATCTGGGCAAAAGAATGTAAATACCAGGAACAAAGATAGCCTTATCATTTCAGTGTTCTGAAAATAAAATCTTGCCTATGTTGTGATGAGAGCATAAAAATTGATGGATGTGATCCTAAATTGTTATGCACTGAGTAACCACGAAACGGTGGTGTAGATGACTGCTTCGTAGGCATGTGCCCAGGTTCTTTTAATATTATTCCGCTATTCTGTAAACTGCAGGATGACCAGGCCACTGGTCTAGGCAGCATTTAGTTTGGTAAGTTTCTTTTCTTCATTTGGTTCCATTTCAATTGATTCTTTCTTGCAAATGTTTTGTGTAGCCATTGTCCCTGATCTGTATCTTTTACTAACTGCATTTGTTTTGTGCAGGACAAAGAGTTTTTCCCCCTGAACTTTTGCTAAGAAAGCAAGTAGATTCCTATGGAACTATTAGTGTGGAATACAAGTTTAATAAATTAATAAATACCAAATGAATTGTGAAATATATATATTCTACCTAGTGATTACATATCACTGCCCAAAACATGTTTGGCAGTTTTAATATCTTTGTGAGTATTAGCCTATACCTGATTTACAATTTTGAACAAAAATTGGGTTTTAAATTCTAGAGAATTTGCACCTAGTTTATAGGCTAGGGTGCAAATTCTCTAGAATTTAAAATGCAATGTTTGTTTAATTTTCTTTTTAAAAAACCATCTGTCCAGCATTAATCTATCAATCTATCTTGTAAAGCTTTTTGTCCTCTTCTTGTCTAGTTGGTACTAAACTCCAAGTTGTGTTTTTTGTCCTGTGAGGGTGCTTTCATAAACAATCTGTTGTTGCACTGATATTATTAGCTCAAGCTTGAAAGTCAGGTTGGCATTTGGTGCAAATAAATTGGTTATTAAAGAAGCAATAAAAAAACACAAGCAGGGTCATAGTCTTTGTTAACCTTTTGACTGACATTATTGCCTATGAATAGGCATTTTAAACAAGGCAATATTATTTCTCTGGTAGGCCGGATCTGTTTGAGTGTTTAAATCCAGGCCAAGGCTGAACGGTTTGTTCAGAACCTGAGGTGCTCAGCATTATTTTTGTCATTACTAAACTTCTAGGCATGAGCAAATAAATTGTTGCACTCCTTCAGCTTTCAGAAAGTATGGCATGGATCACTGAGCCATACTGAAATTAGAAACTTCGCCCTCTGCAAAGAAGAATGGTAAACTATCTTGGATTTCACAGAGGCAGTTGAAAACTTGAGGACCCCTCCCAATCCAGGCATTGTGACACTTTTGTTCACAGTACATTTCAGAATCAAGGTCCATCCAAGAGGGGGATTTGCTGGAAGGACACAAGTGTGGTGCAGCCCATGGGGGAATGACAACCATTTTCTTCCTAGGAGAAAACAGTGGCAGGTTTTGTTAACAGGTCAAGCCCTGCAAATGTGATGCCTGGCAAAACATTGCCCTGTCTCTGCAACATATTCTTTATTGTCACCCCATCACTATATGGCTTTCGGTGGTTGCTATATTGTGTACCACACATTTGGAAAAAAGACAAAATGGATGGATGGATGGATGGATGAAAACAAGATACTGGACTGCCCACTGTTGAAACAGATTATTAGCAAGACCTGTGACTGCTTCTTGAGATAATTTAACTGGTGGATATTATATGAGCGCACATCTGATTACATGTGGACAATAGAGGCATACTTACATCAGAAGACTGCATTATTGAACATAAAAAGTTAGCATTATAACTGAAACCAAGGTTGCAATCCTCAGTGCATGCACTTTTTTGTTTTTAAAGAAACCACATTTCACAACACAAAAAGAAATAGGTCTTGATTCCCATTGAATCTGTTTAGGATTGAGATGCCCACCTAATTAAGACTGTTTCAATAAAATGTCCAGGGGCAGGGGTTAATCCAGGAACGAGGAGCCTCTTTTAGCCCAGTTCAATTCCAGAGAAGCTCTCGGGGGGCTGCATCCCCATGGTGGGCAAGAATGAAGACAAAAGGCATGGGTCCCAAATTCAACAACAACAACAACCTGGAATAGAGTAGTTTAAATCTCTTATTTTCAGTTACTAAGATTCCAAAGAGGCATCTCATCTTTCAATGTAGAAAAACTGCACAAAAGTCAGGAAATTACCAAATGCCAGGTGGGAAAAAGGTGGGACTGGGGAAGGGCTCTCTGGGATACCTGGAGGGCCAGACTGGGAAAAGAGACAGCTGAATTTGATCCCAAGGCTTGAGTGCCCCACCTCAGTCCACTGTGGCTGCCTGTTGCCATTTGGGAAGAACAGATAAAACTGTTGGCTGAAGCAGATATCAGGTGGAAGACATATTTACGTATGCATTACCGATCCCATCTCTTTTCCCTTTTCAAGGAGCCTAAGGAAGCTCTCATGGTGTTCCTTCTCTCCATCTTTTACTCACAGCAACTCTGTGAGGTAGGCTAGGCTGAGAGTTGGTGACCCAGTGAGGTTCATGGCTGAGTAGGACTCCTTAGTCCTGGACGAGCACTATTTCACATTGGCTCCCAGAGTCTTAATTTCCAATAGCTCTGAGAGTCCGTGTTCCTCATTCCTAGATTTGGAGTCCTATTTTCCTAACAGTGCAATAAATCACCCCTTACCCAACCCAATATTACTCCTGTCCAGATTCAAAGAACTTCCCATTTCCCAAGCATGATTCACATGCTTCAGAAACCTCAAGATTTTAAATAGCTTTTCTGTAGAATGTGTCTCTGTAATATTTTCTAAGTACACAACATTGCCTCATTTGAGAACGCTGCTTTTCTTTCCCTAGAAAGCAGCAAGACTGACCTTTAGGGGCATGGGTGGGATGTGACTGGGAAATCAAGTTGGCTGAAGCAGGAAGTAGAAGCAGGTCAAATCAATTTGATACTGGTTCCAGGTGACTTGCAGCAAACTTCAAACTAAGCTTGGATCAGCAAACTGAAGTGACTGATCTGATCTTGGTTCTGAGTTTGCTGGATCTGACCTGGAACCAATATCATACTGAGTTGATTTGCCAAGTACACATTTTCCATTTATATCAGCCCATAGCTTATCTGGGAAGTAGTACAATTGGCAGGGGAAAAAGAAAGATCTCATTCCAAAAGAACAGTTGTTTCTAACTCCTTTTAAGTGATATTGCAGGTACTAAAAATTCCTTGGTTTCCGCAAAGATACCTATTATGATTTCTTTAAAATACTGCTTTGTTCAGCTTTGATTACAGAAAACTGGAACATTGACATGTATTTTCTTTCATTATACTTTGTGCTTAACACCCCCAAATCTTTGAATGATGTAGACTTAAACCAGCAATGTCCTTTTCCTGAACAGTTGTTGTGTCAATTGTTTCCACATAATTATACACCGGAGGAAGAAATAATCAGTGTGCAGTAAAAAAATCACCATTGGTATTTTCTTTTTGTTTTGTGAATACTTCTGCCTCTTGTGAGCATCAGACAACCAAAAAACAATGAAGCCATAGCACAGAAAATCCCAAGGACATGTAGCCAACAGGGATCACTTCTAGAATAGTATCAAGAATAGTAATGTGTTTACTGTAATATTTAATAAATTGACCCATTTCCCCATTTTTCTTGTTAGCTTTAATTCTCCTGTCACTTAACACCCACTAAACAATGGTATCATGCCACTGAAATCAATCTACTCTCCCCTAATTTGCATGGCTAGAATCAACATCTGGGATTTAATCATCTGCAGCTGTTGCTTAGGCAGGCAAATGAAATGGTTACTATCACTTTCCTGGACTACAAAAGGGCAAGGAGGAGATGGCATCAATTATTCCTGGCCTTTGCAGAAAGTTGGTGGGGGTGAAAATAAGAAAACCCTCTATGAACTCCAGTGGCTTTTATGAAAGGGAGAATGTTGGTGGGTACATCACTGTGGGAACAAAAGAGAAGGCATCAGTCCTTCTCTGAGGGTCCTGTCTCATGTCAGGTTTTCTAGGTATGCAGCTAGACTTATTTATATTATCTGGTCAATAACTCAGATCTTGCCCTCCTTTACACATAACAGAACATCAAACAATTCATAAAGCAAGTCCAATAGAAAAGAACAGAAATGGAACATAAATTAAATTTAAGTAGACACAGAACATCAGCAGTGGGCAGAAAGTTGATCTCCCAGCATTCTTGACCATGGGCCAGGCCAGCTAAGGTTGCTGGGAGTAGGAAGTTCCAAACATCTGGAGGTCTACTTTCACCCATCCCTGCATTGCATAAGTAGGCAAAACAAGTGAAGTGGAATTAGGATAGAGCAGAGGAGTGGCAAGGCAGGTCCACCACTGCATTTTGAGCCTTTCCATCTTGTGTCTTCATGTGTGGGAGTGTGGTTTTGCCTCAGCTTTCAGCCTAGCGGATCTTTTCATTTTCCATGCATGTAGAGTTGAGGGGCTCAGAGTGGACCCATCCTGGTGGAACAGAACTATTTTGGTTCTGCTGCAGACCTGGATTCAGAACCCTACACTTGTATCATTGCAGGAACACCGTGGACAATTAGGTTGTTTCCTTTTGTTTTTCTTTTCCCTGTGGAGCCTTCTCTGGGTGCAGAATGACTCACCATGTTGGTGCAGCCCTACTGCCGGAAAAGATCTTCTCCACCAGTGGAAATGTGTTGCCTCCACCATGCCATAATTGTGATGGGATTAGAATTGTGCTGTGAATGCAGGGATCTTTTTCACTGAAAGCTTTCTGAAACAGTCGTATTTTATCCAGGTGCCTGAAAAAATAAAAGTTTAGGGCCCGACAAACCACTTCTGCAAGAATATTCCACAGAGCAGGGACCATTACCAAAAAGAACATAAAATGCAAAGTGAGGATGCAAAAAATATGTGCTTTTTAAATGTGTGTGTCATCTGTCTAGAGTTAGTATTGGTAGTGATTTCTAGATAATACGGGCGACTAACCATTGCCTGCTGTCATATAATGCATGGGATTGCTCTGAAATTATTAGGCACAATCCAACAAAACCTTTCCAGCTACTCCTCCCTCCCTCCTTCTCTCCCTTCTTCAGGCATAGGATATGGGGGAGAAAGCAGCTGCACAGGGATTATTTCGGATTGGAAAGGGCAGGCGAAAGATTTTAGTGTTTGAAAAGAGAGGAGGTTAAAGAGCTGCTGTTGAATACATTCAAGGTTAAACTTACAGGAAAAAAGTCAATGCATTAGAAGAGATACACAATCACTAGAACAACACTATCAGTACAGGGCAATCACACTTTTTCGAAGTCAAGCATTTTGTTTATGATTCTGGCACAGCAAGTACATAGATCCATTTAACTGTTTGTGACAATTGTCATGTAGTGCACTGTAGATTAGTTGAAGTGCAACTCCCATAAATTTCAGCCAGCATGGCCAGGGAAGATGGGAGTTGCAGTTCAGCTTATATGCAGACACGAGTTGGGGCAGTCAGCCTTTGGACCTGAGAACGACCTGAAGACGTGAGAGCTAAAAAAAAATGTGATTGAAACATGCGAGTCTGGGAGTTGGGGAGAACTGCCTTTCCTGAAATGGTACGCCAAGAAAAACAAACCAATATTTATGAATCAAGGTGTCTATTTGACCCAGAGTTTGGCTGGAAACCACTAAATCCAGAATGCTCAGCTCTCTTTGATCTCTCACCACTCTGAACTAAGTATGGCTGGCAGATTCCCTACTACCATGTTCAGAAAAGGCTTATGAGAGCCTCTGTACATCTGTGTTGCCCATTCTAATAAGTCAAACTTTGAGATATTTTAAATTGTCTCTGGAGAACACTTTTGCAATAGATATTAGAATAAAAATCTCAAAGGACACGCAAAGAACAAATTAGCTTAGAACCATTTCAGAAGCATTAAAAGGAATGGGATAACTAATAAAACTCAATCAAGACATTAAACGCAATGACATCCAGAAGGTCTTGGGAAAGGACACTTGGTAGATTTTCTGGGTAGGATGTTGAATTTTAGCTCTTTTTCAAATATAAAATCCTTTAAACTCTTCTGCTTCCTTATCATCCAATTCTACACATGCGTTCTTGGAAGCAGAACCATTCATTTCAAGTGGAACTTATTTCTACACATATGTGCCTTGAACTTCATCCTTTGTGTCATACTAGAATGGATGACAAGAACACAACTGACATAAAATATTGTGGTCTGAGCTCTAGGAAGGAAGTAATCTGTCTCTTTCACTTTATATAATATTTGCATATTATCAAGCACAAGTTCACACCCTCACATTTTTTAAAAATCAGTTTGTGATTTTTTTTTTCTTTTGGGCATCCATGTGAAACATATGGCTGGCTCTCCTGTTGAAACTGTGGTTGGTCTGTGGAATGCAGAAATGGTGTGGGCAGTTGAATGATTACTCCTGAATGCCCTTTCTGGAGTACAGCTGATATGGGTGATGCAAAATATGAGATTGAGAGCAGATGGATCAAAGGCCCTGGTGGATGCCTGTGGTCATGTATATTCAGGATCAGTAAAGGCAGCAGAGAAGCAGTATCTTGCTGCCTCTACTGAATTCTCTCTCTCCCATCCAGTGAAGCTTTTCAGAGTTTCCATGCTGGGGCTTATTACATGCTGGCCTTGAGGATGCCGTGGGGCTGTCTGGGTCCTGCTACCACTTCCAAGATCAGATCTCTTGCATCCACTGGGGTTTAGCCTTGAGCGCAACAGCAAGTCATTGACGTGAGGTATCCAGACCACAGCCTTGTCCAGTTTTCTTGGATAAACTTCACTTGGTAGAACTCCTCATTTCCAGCAGGCTGTGGATGGTCTAGAAATCACCTGCTACTCTAGCACTGTTAAAGCCGCAGAACCTGATCCCCTGGGACCCACAGCTGTATTGCTCTGAGCTTTCCTTAATGGAACAGTCACATAACCAGCACATCATGAAAATATGTGTGACTGTGGTGTTGTTCAGTATATAGCAAGCTAAACTTTGATAAATAAGAATAGCAGTGGCAAAAAATTAAAATTAAAAGCATCTTACTAAATAAACATAGGAAAAAAAGTGATTCACCAAGGGCTGAAAATATACTACTACTGTTATTATAGTTAAAATATTATTATTATTATTATTATTATTAATAATAATAATAATAATAATAATAATTTCCTAGATTGCACAACAGCCAAAGCTCACTGGGTGTTTTTCAAAAATTAAAATGATGAAATACAATATGAGGAATGTGAAGAATAGCTAGAGAATTTGGAAGGAACTGAATTAAATGACAAGGCACAAGAAATAAAGCAGCAGCACACCAGAAGCAAATAAAAAACTTGTCAATTAAGGACACATTCCTGTACATATTTAGACAGAAAAAAGCGCTATAGTTCCCACTGTCACCTAGACAGCATAGTTGGCCAGAGCATGTTCAGAATTCTATTATTAGGAGCAGTAAAAGCTTGAATTTATATCCTGTCTTTTTTTGTTCTAGGCAGCTTTTCTTTTGTCATGTGCCATCAAGTTGCCTCCGACTTATGGTGATCCTATGAATGAAAGCCCTCCAGAATGTCCTGTCAGCAAGAGACCTACTCAGCTCTTGTAAACTCAAGGCTGTGGCTTCCCTGGTGGATTAAATCCCTTAGTCTTCATTTTCTTCTTCTGCCTTCAACTTTCCCTAACGCGACTGTCTTCTCCAGTGAGTCTTGCCTCCTCATGGTGTTCTGCAGTATGACAGCCTCAGTTTTATCATTATTGCTTCTAGGGAAAGCTGTGGCTTGACTTGATTGAGGACCCACTTGTTTGTCTTTCTCTCAGTCCAGCATATTCACAAAGCTCCCCTCCAGCGCCATGATCCAAACCTATAATTTTCTTCCCATCGCCTTTCTTCACTGTCCAACACCCACACCCAGACATTGTGCTTGGGAACACAATAGTTTGGAGGCTCTTGAGCTTGGTCTCCAGTAAAACACCTGATGATCCTTTTTAGTCCCTTCATTGCTGCCCTTCCAAGTCTCAGTCGTTTTCTAATTTCATGGCTGCAGTTTCCCTTCAAATTGATGACTGAGCTGAGGTATGCGAAATCTTTCACAATTTTAATTTCTTCATTATTAACAGTAAAGTTCTTTAATTCTTCTTTGGACATGACTTTTATTTTCTTAATATTCAGCTTCCATTCTGCTTTTGTACTGTCTTCTTTCCCTTTTATTAGGAGTTACTTCATGTGATTGCTGCCAGTTGTCTTAAATTAGAGATGTTTCTTCCCCACTTTTCACTCCTTTCTCTAGTTCTAATCCAGCTTTCCTTATGATATGTTCTGTGTACAGATTGAACAGTCAGGAAGATAAAATACACCCTTGTCTCATTCCTTTCCCTATGGGAAACCATTCCATTTCCCCATTTTCTGTCCTAACTATACCTTCTTATCCGTGATACTGGTTCTGCATTAGGACAGTCAAGTGCAGAGACATGCCTGTTTCTTTCAGGATCATCCATAGCTTCTCTTGATCCTCATAATCAAAGGCTTTGCTGTAGTCTCTAAAATATAGACTGACTTTTTTCTGTAATTCTTTGGTGTGTTCCAGCAGCCAATGTATATTTGCAGTATGATCTTGAGTGCTTTTTCCTTTTCAGAATCAAGCTTGAATGCCAAGCATTTCCTGTTCCATGTGGGGTAGTATTCTTTGCTGCAACACTTTCAATATCAGTTTGCTTGCATGGAAAATTAATGCAATGGTTGCATCACCTTTCTTGGGGGTTGGAATGTGTATTGAATGTTTCTAGTCTGTGGGCCATTGGTTTCTTTTCCATATTGTTGGCATTCTCTTGTTAGGATTTGGACTGATTTGTTTCTGTAGCTTGGAATGGTTCTGTTGGTATCTCATCTACTCCAGCTGCTTTATTTTTTGCAAGTGCTTTCAGATCAGCTTTCACTTTGCTTTCTAAAATTACAGGATCTTCATAGGATTCCTCTTCAAAGAGGTCTGGCATCTTTCATCTCTATTGTATATTATACCACCTTTTCTTTTTCTCCTGGTCAGACAGTATGTTCCTTTGTTCTTTAGTATTCCTCATCTGTGTTTAAATAAATTTCCCTTTCATTTCTTGGATTTTCTGGAAGAGATCTCTTGTTTCTCTCTTCTATTTCTTTGCCCTGTCCAATGTGATGTTCTTTTGGGGAAATGTGATAGTTGCTGAAAAGTTGCATTAACGATTCTTATATCACTTTTTACTTCTGTTTCTTGCTTGTCCTTGGTAACTGTGGGTGTTTCTAGGCTTTTTCTTTCTTTTTTTAAAAAATATTAATTTATTTATTGGATTCATTTAAAAGTCACCCGTTGGCATCATGATCTCTGGGAGCCCAGGAGTTTGCTACAGGAATTTTTTTTTTTTTTTTTTTTGGCATTCTTTTGTAAGTATTTCTCAGGTTTCAGTCCAGAGTACTTCTGACTCATGGCCAGTTAAGTTGAGTAATGCAAATCTGTTCTTTGTGTGAACTTTAAAGTCCTCAGGGATGTTATTGAAGTTGTATTTTGACAATATATTTCTGTTAGTGTTCTGTTTTAGCTTTATTCTTTGCTGATACTGAGAGTTCATGGTCACTACTGCTATCTGCTCTCAGCCTTGTTTTGACAGTGAGATGACAGTGTCTCCATCTACTGATTCCAATTACATAGTCTATTTGATTTCTTTATCAGCCACCTGGTTATGTCCATGTATATATTCATCTGAGAGATTACTTGAAGTAGCAATGAACAGATTGTTGGCTTCACAGAATTCTCTGATTCGTTTCTTACTCCTAGGCCAACTTGCCCTACAACATTTGATTCGCCTTTGTTTCCTACTTTTGTGTTCCTGTCAGCTAGGATTACCAGGATGTTTTGTTTTGGTGTGTTATCAATTGCTTCTTAAACATAAAAGTTTTCAGTTTCTTCCTCTTCAGCATTTCTTGCTGGAACATAGATTTGAATGATGGTTCTGTTGACAAGTTTTCTACTAATCCTGACTGACATTATTCAGTTGGATTTGCATCATAACTGAACTGTAAGGTTTAACCATTCCATTTCCTGCTTTATGGTTTCCAGCTTGCCTTGGTTCGTACTCTCAAATTCCGTGTTCTAATAGTATGTGATGTGCAGCATCAGAATTTTCTTTCACCTCTGTGCATATCAGACTCTAGACTTACATTTTGCTTTGATCTCATTACATCATTAGTGACAGTGCTATTTGTACTTGTCCTTTGCTCTTCCCCAGTTGCGCATTGAGTACCTTCCAACCTGGAGGTCTCATCTTCTGACACTATCATTTCATTTTGGATTGTTTCATCATAGGGTTTTTGATGTAAGAAGATTCAGAAGTGGATTACACATTCTTCTTCTGTGCACTACTAACCAGAGTTAGCTTGAGCATCACTGCCATTGTCTATGAAAGATCCTCCGCCAGTATTGCCTTCAGCTACCCGTGCTGCCCAGTAGTTGCCCTTCAGGTGTTTCTCTGCCCCTTCCATCATTAGCGGTATCTATTCTCTTCTGCTAATGTGACCGTTCCTTGTGAAATGGGTGGATGCATTTTAGTCTGGTGTCTCTGCTCTGACCATTCCAATCTTGGGTGACCCTGGTAGGAGACCAGCCCAATGAGACACTCTGGCCTTCTAGTGGCATTGCTCTAAATTTCTTTGACTCTAAAATCCCCTCACTATATTAAGGTGTGCATCCCAGAGGAGGTCTAAAATAGCTTCATTTTTTAATCAGAGCAACAGCCCCATAAGGTAGGTCAGAATGACAAATTATGAGTGGCACAGTCACCCAGTGAACTTCACGACCAGATGAAACTAGAACTTGAATCTCCTGCTTCCCCAGTCCAACACTCTCACTACTACCACACTGACTGTAAGGCCCCTGCTTGTTTAAATAGTCATAGTATTGTGTCCTTAGTGCTGGAGAGGCTGCCCAGATAGAGATTTCTATCAGCACTACAGACCTTTCTTCCCAGGTACTACCTTCCTCACCTCAGATAGGAGAGCTGTTGGACACTTGAGTAGCATTGCCTACATAGAATCATTGGGGAAGAACCAGTTAAGAGGCACCAGGGACTGCCTTGTCTGCATGCTTGCCTAACCTTTCACAAAAGCTGTATCTTACTTTGGAGGTGAGGTCTCTCTCTTTCCCTGACCATCAGTGAAGCAAGATGCATATGGCAGGCTCTCTTTCAATGGCCTCCAGTGGATTCTAAGCTGTACCTACCTGACCTAATCAGAATGCAAAACTACCAGATGTTTTGTGAGTCCTATAAAAGCCTTTTGTTGTTAGAGTTAGTCTGGATTACTTTTAATCCTAAAGTGCTTTCAGGTTCCTAACAGACAGTGTGGTGAATGGACTTGCTGTGGAATAAGGTAGTCCTAAATTCCTGCATACAATCCTTCTTCCTGTTAAAAAGCATATGTAATCATCATAAGGCATTATCACTTGCTCATTAGGTATTTTCCTTTCCTTTTGTGATCATTAATAATATGATAGCCAAGTATTGCATATGATGTTGGGCATAAGCTCGGAGAATGAAAAGTCTTACTGGGGTAATTATTCCCTTCTACTGCATTGTTGTTGTTTTGTTTTGTTGTAATTTCTATACTGCAATTATTTCTTGTAGAAATTGTTAAAATGCTCTATTGATACAGCATTTTCAAAAAAATAGGAAAAAAGATGCACGTGGCAACTGAAAAATGATACTGTGGCATAAGGAGGCCAACTGCCATGCGGAAATGACAAAAAGAGCTTCCAACAAAGGAAACAAAAATACAGCTTAAAAGTCGAGAAAAGTTTTTGATCGAGCCTATCAAGATCTGGTGTCACTTTTCATGGTAAAGTGGTAGAATGTGTAAATGCTCGCTGTATATTGCCTTGCTAAATGCACTGTGGAAAATAACTCTGAACTGGCAGAGGATTAGCTGAACTAACTGCCTTGATTCTAAGATAACATGCAACACTCCCAACGTAACAGATGTCATCACCTTACAACTAAAATTCCCAGCAGAAGGCTAAGAGACACCATCTGTGATAGGAAATTTCATTTTTTCAAAATTATGGGCGTGAAAGTGCCAGAGCATCAGTTAGCCTGTTGGTTCTGATTTTTTTAAAATGTCCAGACTGTTAAATAAAATAAAATGATCTGTAAAGTTAAAAATGTTGGGGGAACTCATTCACCCCCACCCCCAGCTATTGATTCCAAAATATGCATTCTCCTTGGACTGTGGACTGTGGCTGTGAATGTTTCACTCCTTCTCAGCATCATACATTTACTTTTGTAATTTCTGCCATCATGGGATGCCCTGTACAACACCAAACCACTCCAGAATGCTTGATGTTTCTGGCTCATCCCAAGTGTAGAGGTCGCAGTCTCAATTATGCATTCAGCTGCTTCAGGCATTCTAGTCCTGCTGGGATGTAACCCAGCATTGGTGACAGAAAGAAAATAGATTGGTTGTCTGAAGCTATGCTTTGAGTTTCTCTGCAGGGAGGTAAGCAATTTGGCTTATAAAGATTTATTAACAGATTTGTTATTTAGATTTCTAGTACAAACCATCACAATAAAACACACATGCACCTTGCAATAGAAATGCACCTAACACTTCCTTTGATAATCAAAATTGGCTATCATAGGAAGAGGCAGCCATGATTTAGGATCTGGCTCTCCTCATTGTATTGTATTTGTGGAGACACCAAAGCAACCCTCACATTTTACTGAGTTTCAGAGGCTATCTGCATATTCTTTCAGATGGAGTTAGTAGACCTGCTGAAGCTTGACTTAGAAGTCATGAATGAACTGTTAGAACTCAGTGCCAGTCTTGCTGAGCTTTCTTCTCAAGTGCATTTCACTGTACTTGGGAATGATTTTCATCTAGGTCACTCTTGCCAAATCTGTGGGAAAGAGTACATCGAAACTCCTCTGTTCCACAAATTCCATAAACTTCCAACAGAATCTTGCCAAGACAAGAACTATTTATTATTCCATCTGATCAATTTTATACAAATAAAGAGTGGGAGAAATCCCTCAGCTTTTCTTAACACATAGGAACAACTGGCCCTTGCTCACAGTAGGGACCTCTCCTGCCTTTCGTAATCAGTATCTCTACCAGTTGGGAAAATTAGGCCATAAGCATTTTTTTCTCTTATATTTCATCTTGAAGTTTCTCATCTGTGAGGACAGTTCTGATGGGTCTCCAGCATTTCTAGCCAGGGCTCTTACTGGTGGACTTAAGTGCTTAAACTATCCAAGAACAGCCAAATCCCTCTGTCAAGATCATTTCTCTTGCTCCCTGACTTGAAAGATCATGTTTCTCCTCTCACAAAATCACAGGTAGAGGTAAAGGAATTCTCTTATGGTTTCACCCTTCTCCCTCTCTCCTTCTTACCTCTATAATTCTATATCCAGAGACTGTCCAATTTTAACTGATTCAGCTCCATCCTGCATAGGTCTGCCTCTATCTTGTGCTGTCATTTAACCCCTTGCTTTTTATCCTCCTCTTTCTTCACAACCTCCTTCTGTCTTTGTCTCCTTGCCTTCCTTCTCCTCCTGCCTGTCTCCATTTCTCCTGCTCTAGTTCTAGTTCTGTTTTTTTTCACTCCTGTCTCACAACCACTCCCTACTTTACTCCAGTCATTTTCTTGTATTGTGCTTACCTCTTCCACCATCTCCACCATGATCATCATCATCTGTTGGCTACTGGGATAGGAAGTGGCTGGATGGTGGCCATTCAGTTCTTCCTCCAGAGCTTTTGCCACCCACAGCTGCCCCACTCTTGCCTGCCCCACCTTCTGTCCTAGATGAAACCAGCAAGCATCAGAAAGGCCACAGTAGGGATCATCAGATTGTGGTAGTGATCCCCGATGGTTTTTCACAGGCATCTTCTTTTCTTCTGCCATCATGGTACTTTTCTCTTACCCCAGCATCAACACTGATAAGTGCCACTCCACTGAATCCCAGCATTTGTATCTATAAAGACTATGCTAGGCCAATGTCTGCAAAGTTGCCCCTGACTGCAGGATGTTCTTCTTGGGCTTTACAGATTCCAAAAGTGAGTACTCCCAAAAAACCCAAATGGCAACCTAAGAGCAAAAACCTGTAAGCCACCACATTCTTGCATGGGGAGCGGGGTGCATGGCACATAGACACAGGAACAGTTCAGTGTAGAATGAGAAGCTTAGCATTACATAAGGGGAAAAACACTCTTGTCCAAAGGACTTACAGTCAGAACACAGTATGGCTGCAGTCCAATGGCCAATCAATGGGATCACAAGGAATGAATGGTTGCTACTGGACCAGCATGAGAGCAACCATTACAATGTAAAGTCCCCTCCCCACACACACACACATACAGGAAAATAGATATGGATTGGTTTTGCACCCATTTCTCTTCCTCTCAAAATGTCTTGGAAGTTACTATGGGCTTTACATCTTTGCACAGCAAGGGTGGGCACCAGAGGTTTTAACCTACAACTCCCATCAGCCCTATCCACACAGTCAATGTGGAAGGGTGATGGAAATTGCAGGCTTAAACCTCTGGAGGGCCACAAGCTGACAAACTGCTGTGCAGTTTAATCACATTAGATCAGACATCTAATTTTTTACAGTAAAAAGTATATTAAGGATTGGATCAAAAAAGTTGAGCATCCTGAAATCATAAGTATGCAGCTGTCATCTTCATTACTTTATTTCCAAGGGATTAAGAGAATACATGAACAACTTTCATGGATAGGGTATTTTCTATTCCTTGAAAACCACTGGGACCTTTACAGGTATTTTGCCACGAGGTACACCTGCTTTCCAACAGCACACCAATTTTATCTCTTGTGGTGCTATAAAATTGTTCTACTCTGTTGCTTCACCAAAAAATGGGGGTGGGTGGGATCCAAAATGATTTTGTGTGCAATCCAGGCTACTTTA
This sequence comes from Varanus komodoensis, assembly GCF_004798865.1. Taxonomy (NCBI): domain Eukaryota; kingdom Metazoa; phylum Chordata; class Lepidosauria; order Squamata; family Varanidae; genus Varanus; species Varanus komodoensis. Next base: position 2,847,991 of record NW_025336045.1, read on the forward strand.
ATGGCTGGCAAAGATAAGAGGAATTACCATGAAACCAATTAACTCCTTCTTTGGATCAGCATTCTTCAGAAAAGTCTGCTTTCTACTTAAGAAATGCATTGCTTTTGTTGATAACACTTCTCACCATCCTTGAGATGAAATGCAGCCCTTATACAAGCACCTTCAGTCTTAAGGGAATTTTTTTTCCTATTGCTTAAATATTAGAATGAAAAGGGAATGTTTTTGCCCCCAGTGTTCTAGAAATGTGCACACACCTAAATGACTCTTATAATTCTGTATTTTAACCCTAATTCATTATACTGAAAATAGAAAATGATTTTCAAAAGTAAAGTTGTTTGATGGAAAAGATAATACATGAGATATTTAAGTCTATAGCTTTGTATCCATTCTAGGGATGGGTGAAGTCTATTTCTGCAGACTTCCCTCTTTTCCTGTTTCAAAGAGGTTTCATTATCAGATAACTTGTGTAAGTATTTTTTTTCCAGTGGAGACATTAATGGACATATCCTTCCCATTGACTATCATGAATTTGTAAACATTTTAGAAAAGTTCATTTTTTGGCATTCTTTCAGTGTGTTCATATTGTTGAACACACTACTTTTTCTTTCACACTTTTTCACACTAATACACTTTTCTTTGTTACCACACTGCAAAACTGGAAGTGTATGGATTTTCAGCCACAGCCTACATCCATTTCTGGGTTCAGTTCTGTGAGGTTCAGACTGGGTAAATCAATTTTTAAAAACCCAGAGTGCAGGACATGGAATAATGGGCTTGACTTACAGGAAGCCAGATTCTGATTTGATATCAGGAAAAATTTCCTGACTGTTAGAGTAGTACAACAATGGAACCATTGACCTAGAGAGGTGGTGGGTCTCCCACTCCAGAGGCATTCAAGATGCAGCTGGACTGCCATCTGAGAGAGATGATTTTACTCGGTGTCCCTCTTTGACCCAGTGGCCCTCTGGGCCCTCTGGTCTCTTCTGCTATTCTATGATTCTATGACCCTTATTGGATTACATTTCTTCCCTATCCCCCCTATTTGCTCTGCTGTGCTCCACTGGCTTGTGGAAACCCTTACCAGTGTGCAACAAAGCACAGGATTTTGTCATTAACAACAGACTAGGTTTACAACTACCAAATGCTGTAGAAAGAAACAGGAGACTGATCTGGGTAAAGCCCAACCCAGTCCCTCATAACCTGGCATCTTCCAGACACTCTGGACTTCAGCTTCCATCTGGGATTTGTAGTCGAAAACATCTAGAGGCTGATTGCTTAAGAAGCCATCATCACCTGCCCACATGGTCAAATTCTGACAACCTCTATGTAGGTAGCTACCAAGGAGTGAAGGCAGCCAGCAAAGAAGATAGAGGAGCAGAAGAAGGTGCCTTATGCTAAGTCAGACCATTGATCCCTTTAGTCAAGTAGCATTGACGCTGACTGGCTGCACATCTTCTGGGTGTGGGGCAGGATAATCCAGGCCTACCTGGAGACACCTGGATTGTCACTGGGACCTTCTGCATGCAAAGCATGTGCTCAGCACTCCTCCCAAACACACTAGGCTGCCCACTGGGACCCTCTTCTCAGCCAGCACCAACAGAGCTGTGGGAACAGTCTTCAAGGGGATTACCCAAAGGTCTTGAGGGTCTTAAAGGTCTTGAGGGGGGTTACCCATCTCAGGTGTTTTGTAGAGTCATTCTTTGCTATTGCCTGTTTTAGCTGTTTTAAACTTTTCATTTTTTTCTGATTTTATGTTATTTTTATTGCATTTTATTGTTTGTTTTATGAATTGTTGTAAACCATCCAGAGAACTGGCTGTGGAGCAGTACAGAAGTGAAATAGTAAGAATAAGAACAATAAATAGTTTGTTATTCTTTGATATAGTTTCACTGTAATGTTATCAGCTTTTAAAATGTTACTCCTGTGGTGCCTTGGAAGGGTTTGTTTGCCTCCCAAAGGTATATTCTTATTCTAGAGTAGATAAGCAGCCTCATATTTCTCCTTAAGGAGCTGCTGCTTACCCAATGCTCTTGGCTTATTTCAAAAAGTCATTTGTGCAATGCTGATGGGGCAGGTTCAACTATCAACAGGTAAGAATGGTGTGATGAGCTGAGGGACACGGTTTCAGGATGCCTCCATGTGCAAGCATGCAAAAGTAGCATTGTCCAGCTCTTGGTTGTGGGGAATGGGCGTGCTGTGGAGTCCCCTGCTGGCAGCAAATGGGCAGATATGTGTCTGTCCTGCACTGTATCCTGCCCCATCTCATGGCTCTTGTTCCGCCTGAATCTCCTCCTGTTCCACGTCTGTCCATTTAAGGCAATTTCCCTTCCCTCCATGTTCAGTCCCCTCTGCGAGTCTCTTGGGACAAGAATGATCCCTCCAAGTCCCTTCTGGGAAAGGAAGGCAGCAGTCACCAGGGATCTGTGTGATGTGTGTACATTGTCCAATGTACTGATAAATAATGCCCAATCTAATGAGGTAAATTTGAATAAGGTAAGAGCACTGGACAGTCAAAGCTCAGATAATTAAGGTTCTGTTGAAATTATATTCTGGGATTTGGAGAGTTTGAAATTAGATCAAGGGGTTTTTATCTGTGCTGTGTTTGTTTATTTTAATTGTTCTTTATTGTAAACCACCCTGAGATGTCAGTGGTGATGGGGAGGAAAATAAATAGCTAATAAATATGGCACAAGGTACTGCATTGATTTAATGTGTCTCTTCCATTCACATTTGTGGTCTGCAAAGGCAGTGAATGGAAGGGGATTCTTCCCGCCTCCTGCCCAGTTCCCTGGCATAGTCAGAAGTGGCCTACACCATGAGGGCATCTCAAGCAGCGAACCACATAATTCAACAGCCCTGACAGCTGCATCATCTGCAGTGACTACACCATAAACACAACCAGTGAATCCGGAGCTTAATGCGCTTCAGAATTGGCTAATTGGAAGCAATGCTCATATTAAGATGGTTGAGAGTCTAAAATTCCTCCATGTAGCCTGCATATGAGATGGCAAATAGATGTAAATAAATTAATTATTAAAATCAGTAATAAAACACCTGCTCCTTTAAGACCCAAACTGAGGCTCTCTTGTGCTGTCTCAAGTTCCACAGAGCCAGGAAATTAGAAAATGAGGCTGTGAGCCTGCTTACAATTTTCCCTCCGGGCGCCCACACTTCCCTTGCTCTTTCAGGCCCACATCCAGATGGGGAGATGGAGCTCTTTGGGCCAGTAAAGCCCCCCCCACCATTGTTCCATTTCTGATTGCCCAGTGTGGCACTTGAGGCTTGCAGAATTTCCTGGTGCACTGAGCAAGGATGGGGCTTCACTGCCGGCATGTCCAGACTAGGAGTCTACAGAGATGCAGAGTGTCCAGATGTGTCTCACAGGCTGGGGAGTCTCCATCTCAGAAGTCCCTTCATAATATTATGATTCACCTTTGTGGGACAGGGATGTATGAGTAACAGTATCCCATTGTTCACCCTGCATGTATCTATTACATTTCTATTCCTGCATATGGCAGTTATGCTGGCAAACAACAACAACAAGATGAAACATTGCAAACAGCCTGTAGCCATTTTTAGGTCACCAGAAACAAAACGGAGAGAAAAGCAACCTTCACCCACGTAGCTGCCACCTTCACCCATGCAGTGACCATCTTCACCCATGCAGCCACCACCTGCTAGGGTGAAATGGTGCAAATGGTTTTCCTGACTGGGTTTTCTAAGTGTTTAAACTGGACCTCACATACTGGCTGGGAAGCAAAATCCTCAGAGTTGTTTCAGCCTTTGAAGACAAGGAAGGAGCTGGTCTTTATCCTTGCAGACATGCCAGGATTTAGTGAGGTCAGGAGAAGCCTGACGGAATATTCAGCTTGAGGGGCAATATGAGGGCAGAAGCAGCAACCCAAAAGGAGCATTTTTTTTCTTTTTTTGCAATAAACAACTAAGATATATCTCTGTAGACTGAAGAATAAATTCAGCTGTAAATTCAGCTGAAGTGTTTCTGAGGTGCCACTTCCCCTTTCAGCGTATCACTTTTGGGATATGTTCCCTGGAGAAAATGGATAGAAACTGGGCCATCAAAACCTGTGCTTTCCTGCTGCTGATGCTAGATTTTGTTGTCGGTAACCCACAGGTTGAAAGGGTTTCGCTCCAAAGGACTGTGGAGCTCTGGTCTTGGCAGAAAGACATCCAAGAGAAGTGGTTCCAACTCCTCAGCAGAAGTGATGCAGTCCAGAGTTTTCTTTTTCTGCTTACACTGCAAGAAACTTGCTGTTCTGGTAAAATCCTTGTTAGTCCATGGCATTCATCCTGTCACAGTAGCATCTATTCTTCCACAGATATGTACACATATATTCCTGCATCTTAGGACTGAAGAAAGTGATTTAGCAGTGCTTACCCCCTGGATTGGCACAATACGATTGCCCATGGAAGAGAGGCAGGACTGGAGAGATCTTGTTCCCTCTTGTTTTCTATCCACCTAGAACTCCTGCACAGATTTTATTTTCTTGGGCTCCAAGATCACTGCAGATGGTGACTGCAGCCAAGAAATTAAAAGACACTTGTTCCTTGGGAGGAAAGCTATGGCAAATCTAGACAGTATACTAAAAAGCAGAGACATCACCCTGCCAACAAAAGTGCATGTAGTCAAGGCTATGTTTTTCCCAGTTGCAATGTACAGCTGTGAAAGTTGGACATAAGGCTGAGTGCTGAAGAACTGAGGCCTTTGAATTGTGGTGCTGGAGGAGACTCCTGCGCATCCCTTGAACTGCAAGGTGATCAAACCAGTCAATCTTAAAGGAAATCAACCCTGACTGTTCTTTAGAAGGTCAGACACTGGAGATGAAACTCAAATACTTTGGCCATCTAATAAGAAGGAACAACATTGGAGAAGACCCTGATGCTGGGAATGATTGACGGCAAAAGAAGAAGGGGACAGCAGAGAATGAGGTGGCTGGATGGGGCACTGGAGTCACTGCGTGTGATCTTGGGTGGACTCTGAAGGGTGATGGAGGACAGGATTGCCTGGAGAAATGTTGTCCATGGGGTCAAGATGGGTCGGGTATGACTTTGCAACTAAACAACAAAAGAACCCCTGCATGTGGAGTGTGTCACATGGCTATCTGCATTAACAACTCCAGCAAACTGATCCATTCCCAGAGATGGCATTTACTAGCAGTATGAATTCTCCTCAACCGAATAGGTAAGGACACTGGAAAAGACAGGACAGCCATCCTTGGTAGAAAGTTATGCATGCTACTAAATGCCTTGGTTTCCCATGCCAAGTGAACTGAGATGCTAAGCTTTGGTTTCTGTTCATCCAGTGTATTCCTATTAATATATCTGAGTCTTCACTGGATTCTGCAGCCAGGGCTGCTGCACAAAGCTGATTCTGCTAACAAGAGTTTACCATCTCCTCCAGCTTGATGATTAAGCCAGTCATTTTGGTACCTGAGACAGAAAGTACCTCTACCCTTGCCTGGTAGTAAAAACATCATAATAAAAAACAAAATAACGATCAGCTGCCTTTTTGTCATCCTCAAAATCTCCTCTCCAGGGTGGCTGCCTTGTTCTGCTTAATGGTTGGACTGACCCAGCCCTTTCTCCTGTAGGTCTCACCTTCTGAATTTCCAGTATTTGGTGGTTGCATGTAGAGTCAGTACTCTTGTATCTCATCAGTTTGCTTCAGATGCAGCATTGGTTTCTTATGTTTCAGTTTTATGCACATTTACACAGAAAAAAGGCCTGCAACTCCCCATTATAGGTCCCTTTATGTCTAAGCATACATAGGACCGCAGTTATATTTGCTATCAGACTTGGATGTGACAACTAACTGCAGAATATTGGCCTTTGGCCTGTGTGAGAAATTACAGCAGTAGGAAATGTGCACGCAAGAACTTACAATGTTCTCTCATTGATGCGACATGTGAACTTTCCTTTCTTCTGCCTGGCCTTGGACCACTGCTATTATTCCACATGAGCATTATCAAAAGCATCCTCTTAGGGTTAAGTCCAGAGGCAGCCCTCGCAATCCCTGCAGAAAGAGCAGTTATAACTCAAAGGGTGCAACATGCTCCAACCCACTATCTGAGAAAGGTCCTAGATTCTGTGAGGGCAACTTGGGGCCTTCCAGATGTTGTTGGCTGCAACCCCAATCCTCATTCACTACTGGTTATGCTGGCTAGGGTGGGTGGGACTTGCAATCCAAGAACTCATGGATGGTGATGCATTTCCCACCTAGTTTGCCTAGTTCGTTCTGTTAAAGCAACAAAGCATTAACTCCTGGCATCTCCATTCAGGAATGAGCATGGCCAGTGCTATACAACTCTGGTGCAGAAAATCTCAAGAAGAAAACAAAATGATGTTTTATGTAAACACCACTGAATTGGAAATGCATGAATGATGTTCCTCTACAGCACCCCTGGGTGCTAAAATCTACACCTCCCCACACGGCCAAAGTAGCCAAGTGTTCAGTAGCCTTCTTGCACCTGTCAGGGGATAGGCCAGTGGTGCATGTCTTTAGCAGCCTCCTCATTTGGAAAGCTAGGCTGGGAGTTGTTTGCGTAGGGTGTGAACAGATTCGTCGGGACATGTAACTGCCATGCTTGGCAGTTCATGAAAATGCTACTTTCCCTCTCCCTTAGTAAAGTGTCAGCTTGTGGTGGTGTCGCTGCTGCTGATTTCAATTTTGTTATTTTCAGAACATTACCAATGTGTATTATTATAATTATCATCCATTTCTAACCTGTCTGACCCTGCATAGAATGACTTGGGCAATAAAGACCCTGCCCTGAGGAGACTCACAGTGTCAATTGCAAATGTGCACAGAGAACAGAGAAAGGGAAGGGAAAGAGGGAAAGGGAGAAGTAGGGATGATGGGATGGATAGGTGTAACTTCACTTGGATATCCTTTGGCTTCATTTTGGTTGGAGAAGAAGACTAAGAAAGCTCCCGAATTAGATTATTTTTTGGTATTTGCATATTACAGGGCAGTGCGGGGCCCTGGCTTTAAAAAGCGATGGCTAAAATATTGCTCCAAATCCGGAGAGCACAGTGGTGCATAACATCGCATTGCCCCCATACACAATGGACGTAGGCTGCTTTTCACTTCCAGTGCAATCACATGCGTGTCTGCTCAGCAGTAAGACCTTCAGTCTAATGTGACTTTTGCCTGCATAAGTGGATCTGGTGTTGCAGCCTCAATTGATGAAAAGAAAAGAGCTTTACCTGAGGCAGGGGGTTGGACCAGATGAACTTTGAAGTTCCCCCAGCGCTGCCCTTCTATGTGGATGGTCTTGCTTGCTTGCAGGGTACTTTTAACATAGGATGGTAGTTTTGGCAGCATGCTAGGCTCAGTGGGAAAGATCCCACATGATTCTTCCAGCCAGCAGACCAATACGGGACCAATCCTGTCACTTTGCCACTGGAAGCCTTCCAGGTTCAAGGCAGAGGGAATCTGGAAGTAATCACAGCACTGTGGGCATTTTGCCTAAATAACCTGCCTGTTAATGGTGTGGCCCTTAACAGTGGCCATTTCCTGGCGTGCATGCGCTTGTGATTTGATAATGTTTCATAATGAGACCCAGTGTGGTGTGGTGGTTAAAGTACTGGATGGGAGACCTGGGAGATCCAGGTTCTGATCCCCACCCAGCCATGGAAGTGTTCTGAGTTCCTTTGGGTCAGTCATTCCCTCTCAGCCTATCTACCTCACAGGGCTGTCGTGAGGATAAAATGGCACTAGGTAAGCAGGCTTGGGTACCTCACAAGAGGTAAAAGGCAAAGTATAGATGCAGTGGAATACTACTACTAATAATAATAATACATTTTCTATACTGCTGAATAGACAAGGACATGTCCCACACTCCCATTAGCATTCTAGAGTGCCCATCCTGTGCCATCTGTCCTGGGCACTTTAAAATTCTTAAAATGTGGTATAAAATACAAATAACAAGAAGGTTATGCCTTATAATATTAGGTGCCTGGACCATTTAAGATAGTAGACATCAATTATATTTGCCTTCAAGAAGTTAGCAGTACTTGGAAGACAGTTTATTAAACCCCAGAACTGATTCTGAGGAGTCTGTAGGGAGATAAAAGGAGACAGAGATTGGAAGGAGAAGTTTTGAGGGAACTCTGAAAAAGCAAAGGCAGAGACAGGAAGGAGAGGTCCTGAGGAGGTGGAGGAAATACCAGAAAAGAGCGCTGCTATATGGGGAACAGGGAAAGCTGTGTTTGCCCTTTCCTTGTTTTCCAGACAACAGCAGCTCAATAACCAGCAGTCATTAACTGAGGTCTGCAGTTACTTTTGAATCCTGGATGGTGCTGCTCGAGAGAGATTTTATGAAATAACCTTCTTTTATGGAATATATCACTATTCACCTCCCTTCTTTCCACCGTATTGCTTTCAAAGCCTACATTAAATTGTTTGTTTTGCTTCCCCCTGCAACTCCCTTCCCTGCTAAATAAATCCTCGTCCTTGTTTTATAGCTGGCTCTGTGCTTTCCCCACCTCTTTTCAGAAAATGGCTTCTGGCAGGCTGGCATGCACCACACATTAGTCTTCTGTAAGCAGCATCAGTGGCAGTGTGTATGTAAGCACCTATCCAGCTCACCAAAGACAATCCTGGGGGTCGGCGGGAAGTATTCCAGCAGCGGGTGGTGCTGGAAGCCAAAGAGGCAGGTCCAAAATACCGAAACCCCAATTGATTTTAGAAAAGCTTTTTGTGGTAGTGCTGAAACCTTAGGAGAGGCCTTTGGGAATGGGGCACAAACTGGCAGCACAAACCCTGGAAAAATGCCACATGAAGGTCGGGGGGTGGGTAAAAGAGGTGGAGCAGGAGAAGGGGATCTGTCCATCTGAGGAATCCAGGGTGGACAGGTTTGGGGGCCTGATTTGGCCCATGGGCTGGAGGTTCTGCTCCCTTGACCTAGAGAGGTGCTGCCAATCTCACTTTGAAGAAGGCAGTTTCTTATGGGGCGCTTGTGGAGTGGAAAATGCCCCCCAGTGTGCTTGAAGCTAGAAAGCCCCCACACAAGACAAACCAAGTATGCCTGCCTGCCTTCCATTCTATCTCTGCACTTTTCAGCATTGTCATTTATTATCTGTCAAATTAACAGCAGCTGTAGTGTCTGCTAGCTTGCGTAAAATTTAGAAATCCATTGCGTGTAGCTGTTTAGGCCCATTTAAGGGCCACAAAGTCATACCAGCATACCAACTAATTAGATGAGTTCATCTTCAGAGGGAGAGCTTCCTAAATTGAGCCACATTTCCTATTTCTAGGTCCATTTTGAGATTTGGTATTGAGTTGCCACATTATTCATGAGGCCAATTAAAATGCCACTTTTACGATCATCATGCAACCTGGCTGAAAATGGAGTAAAAAGCCAGCCGCAGCACCACTTCTCCCGGCATCTATCTGTAGCAGCATTTGCGGTTTGCTGACACTTGAGTTCCATTTTCGTTTGAATTTCAAATGTGCTAATTTATTTAAATTTGTACTCAACTCTTTATTTTAATTCTCAGCATGGGTTTGAAATGGGCAATTGCTGAAAGGAAGTGTGTGTGTGTGTCTTTCCCTTTTGCTCATCCTTCTACAGTTCTGACTTCACGGGAGGATATTTAGCCTTAAAAAGATTTATGTGTATACAAGCAACTTACAGGAAATGCATTCTAAATCTATCAGAAGTGGAAATTTACACTGAGGGAGCAGTCCGTAAGAGCTGTGGTTATTGTGTGGCATAGAAATGTAATAAATAAAATGAATCCTATGCCTGTTTAGATAGAAAAACACCCTACAACTGCTGGGGCATGCTGAGATATTTTTTGCATAGGGCTGCACCCTAAATGGCAGTCTCTCCTTCATACTGATATATAAAGCCTCCTCATATTGAGCCACCATTGGTCAATCTAGCCCAATACTGTCTGGCCAGGTTGGAGGAGCTGTCCATGGTCTCAGAGATACTCTTCCGGCACTGCTATTAGGAATCCGAGCTCTAACTCTCTGTTCAAATTTAATTCCACTTTGCAATTGCTTGATGAGTCCTGAGTGTCTCAGCATCATAGTCTCAACATCCATTTTTCAGACATCTTTGGCTCTTTCTTTGTTCCTTCATCTCTTCCCTGCTGGCTAAATGGTAAGCCCTAGGAAAATGGACCCAGCATTCATTTTCAAATTGAGATTATCCTGAGTAACAATCTTGGGGGGGGGGTGGAGATTTGCAAGTCAAGAACGGATCCAACTGTTTGGTCAACAGTGCAGCAAGACTACTTCCCTTGAAGGCTGCTGGATTGTACTGGTCTTGCAATCGTGGTGATAGCAAACCTCTGCAGAGGAAATGAGCAGTATGTGGAAGTAAATGAACATATTTGAATTATCCTTTCTCAATCCAACCATGACTGCTAAAATAGTCCTGGGAGCTTGAAGCAAGCGTTAATGATGATAATGATGATGGTGAGATTTAAGACAGGTATTCTGGAGGGGTTAGGGTGAAGGGGCTAGTTGCTTCTTAAAGTCTCTCCAGCAAATTTTCGGGATCTCGACATTCAGAGAGAACATTGCCCAATATGATTAGTTACAGAATCACTTTCAGTATGCCAGAGACAGTATATCAATAAGTGCTCAACACTATGGAAGGAATACATCCATTTGTTCTTGCATAGGATAATCTAACTTTACACTGTAGAACTGGTGAAAGCTGAAAAATCCTGCTTCCAGGTGGCAAGGATCAAATCCTTCAATTTATATCCATTTTTGGAAGAAAACATCCTCTGGATAGGAAACTTTAGCTGGCCCATCAGCATTAATCATCGTATTGAATCAGGCTTCTGATTTTTACATGCCTTTGATTTAGATAGGAAGCACATGTTACCCTTGCAACAGAGATGCTGTTTTCAGCACTTGCCCTGTGGCTGCAGTAACTTCTTGTCTGGCTCTTAGATTTCCAAGATCTATCATATATGTCAGATTGACATCCTCCTACTGCCCAAAGTCTTCCATTCGTCTGTGGATTTAATGCTGACACCACTGAAGCAGCCGAAGTTGAAATGTCTGCCAGAGTCCCGCAGCAGCTCCACTTGCCGTAATAGCCCTTAACTTAGAACCAGCATCTGGACTTGTGTTGGAACAGCACTGAGTCTGTCATAGTAAAACTGTTCTCCACTGCCTGCTAATCTCACCTGGCTTCAAACTCTAGGCATTAGTTGGGGAAATCTGCCCCTGTGGCTGATGTTACTGTAGGCTTCAACCTCATGGACCTATGTAAAGTCAATCAAAAGTAATTAATGGATTTTGAAAACAAAATAACTGGAAGCTGCTCTCTTCTAGGATCTCCTTACATGCATGCCAAGTGTCAAGGTTTCATGGGCTTTCTGGTAGGTTCAAGGTCTAGGTGTTATGGTGCTGATGGACAAATGGATGGATGAATAGGGACACGTTCTCCTTTAGTATTATAGAATATTATGCCCTAGATCTTGAAAAAGCATCTTCATCTTTAGGGGTTATCCCTAGTTATGATCCTTGCCCATAAACTAGGGAATATGGGTTCCACATCATGATTGATTATGTATATAATATTATTTTGCCATATTGTAGTGCTGTACATTGTGTAGACAGCCCACTGCATGGATATGAGTAATCATAAATATCTTGCATGGACATGACTAATCTGTTTTAATCCCCACTCTGATGTTTTTTGCATCTGTTGCTAGGACCAAGAAGGTGCAAAAGATGGAGCAGCCCAGGTGAGAAAGCCCTGCCTGTTAGAAATGGGTCACTCCACTGATGGAAGCAGTTCTGTCAGCAGAACTGCCAGGGGGCAATATGCCCTCTTCCCAAACCCTAGATACACTCAAAATATGTTCTGGAAAATCACACAGAACAGCTTTTTGCTCAGTGTGACGGGCTCTGGAGGAAGGAGAAGGAAAAAGAGATAATGTCCCATTATGCTAGTTGCCTTAGAAGTATAACTATTTCAAAACAAAGTTATCTGTGTGCTTAATGCAGAAACTCTCTATGGTATCAGGATGATAAGTAGCTAACAAACCTTTTCCTGTTGGGGTTTGGCTCAGTCCTCCTCCTATAATACAACCTTCAAAAGTTGTTGACTTGGACTCTGATTCAAGAATAGAGGAGAGACTGGAATTCAGTGCTGAAATGCCAAGACCAGTGGACCAAACCATGAGCCAGGTAGTAATTGAAAAGCAGGCAATTTCAAATTCTTTGGGGAATTCTAGTGGAAAAACTGAAGTGGGGTGGCTGGGGGTGGATCATCATTAGTCCAATCATATGGTCTCAGGTTAAGTAGGTGGACCAATTCAGGAGTGTCAGGCATTCCAGAAAGTGGCCCATATGCAGCATGATCCACCATACAGGTGGAGCTAGCACTTTTTGGAAGCGAGGAAAGGTATTCGGTTTGGAATATCATTAAATGCTATTCAGTTTACATTTCTCCAGAGGTCAGTATTCTGAGTTTCTAGTGCCTTTTGTTACTGACTTCTAATATATTTTTCTTTTGTACTGCAAAGCTAGCTGGTCAGTTTTAACATAAGAAAAATCTTCTTGTTAGACAGCTTTCATCCTGAACTGCTAGGAAGGAGGGGAGAAAGTCTGGCCCATGACATGTCCCATAGAACAGCATTCTTTTCTTTTCTTTTCTTTTCTTTTCTTTTCTTTTCTTTTCTTTTCTTTTCTGGGCGGGGGACGGGGAGGGCTGAAGTGATGGAAGAAGATGGATTTTGTCCCTTTGTGCAATTGTTAATAAAAATTAATATCAAGGGGTAGTATCAAATGGGGTGCTGATGCCTGCACTGAATCTTTTCTGCCCCTCCAATTCCAATGCACAAATGGCCCCCGCTACCTATGCTTTAGTGGCTTAGTGCTCCTAGGCTACCTGAAACAAGCATTTGGGGGCCCCCAGTAGGAAGTGCCAAATCTCTGCTGTGGAAGCAGCGGGTCCTGTTTGTGTAATGCAATCAGTGGGGAGCAGAGGGGGTGTAAGCACAATGCTCCCCATTGTCTAGCACTGGAAGTTCTACCTTTCTTACAGGGGGGAGCAGCAGTGTGGTGAGGCACTGCCCATCTTGGCACTGGTGTGCGTAGTGCATAGGATGCTAAGTAAAAGGTTTGGCCTTGCAAGGGTCCTGTTGATGCTGCTGCTCCAGCATTGTCTGAGCTGGAATAAGTGCCTCTATTCAAGTTGCAGAGAAGGAATTTTAGACCTTCCCCTTTGCCCTTGAAGGTGCCTTGAGAATGTCTTGATGGGTGTAATTAAATTCTTACTTGAATTGTCCTTCGGCTTTGTTCTCCTGTCTTGTTTGGATGTTCTTTTCAAAATGTCTTTCATGAGATTTAACAACACACAGCATAACATTATTACTATTATACAAGAAAGCAACTGCTGTGCATTCTTGGTGTTGCTTCTTTGTGTCGTGTATCCTCACTGTGGTTGGCTGGTATGGTAAAAGCAAGGACAGGAGGAGAGGCTTCAGTTGGTTGCTGTTGCATAGCCATTACATTGAAAGGAGTAACCAGTAAAATGGCTGCTTTCCACAGCAGCATGCAGAACAATTGATGGGGATGGAAGCTGGAGCGGGGTTGGAGCTATTCTCTGAAAAATGCCCTGGAAAGACTCCGCCCACTCACCCATCCACCCAGCAAACAAAACGTACTTGAAGAATTATAGAAACTGGAAAAGAATGCACCATCCTTGATTGTGGTAAGCCAGTGGAATGTTTGTGAGGGTAATGTCCTTCTGATGATAAATCTTATTGATGACATAACAGTAAAACACATGTTAATGCCTACAGAAGAGTTCACGTTCTCAAGGCATATTCTGTTACTTGTTTCACGTCTTTGCCATATTTTTCACAGGAAAAGTGAAGCCACTTCTCAAATAGCAATTTGCCATCAGAAGCAGGTGAGCAAATCAATCATCTGTTGAGTCTGCCCACACATTAAGCATTATTTTAACCACACGCCCTCATCCAATTAGAAATTAGGACGCACTGGACCATTGCACTGCTCCTCACTGTGTCATTAGGAAACAACTGGCAATTGGGCAAATCATGGTCATCTAATCACCCACTGTTTGAAGATCTCCTGCTGCATTATTACTAGGAAAATGCACAATAAGGAGCCATCCGGACCCTCAATGTCTGAGGTATCATGGTGGTGCTTGGCTCTCTTCCTGCCCCTTAATGGTGTGGTAAATTAATGTTTTGCACGAGTGCCTCACTGCTCCGGGCCTTTTTAGTGTTTGTGTTACAGCTGGTTTCCTCCTCCTCCTCCTCCCCTCATACTCTCCTCCTGCTCAAGGTCACAGGGAACTTTCTTCTGCTTTTGTCTGAGAGAGTCTGCATTTTTCTTCTTTGTGGGACAATCCCCAGTTTGCTCCAATCTCTCTCTTGCCTGCAGGCCATTTTATTCTTCAGTTCTTCCTCCCCAGGTTTATCTAGTTCCTGTGGCCACCACCAAATGTTTATCTGCAGCTGCTGAACCTATCATCAGTTTTTCCTTCCAGCACTGTTTGCCTGTCTTTCTTATCTGACCAGCTAGTATATACGAAAGAGAGTGAAAATAGGAGGCAGGGAATTATTTATTGCTTTTTTGCCTTCCTTTAAGTAAGCAAAGTTAAAGAACACAAGGACTTAGAAGTATGAGGACCTTAAAAAGAATCCTCCAGCAACTCAACCCCCACCCCAACCAAACAACCCCAAATGCAGGGCTTTAATATTAATGGTCCACCCCAACTGAGAAATAACCCAAATGCAGGGCTTTAATATTAATGGCCCTGTCATTAATATTAAGATTAAACAGTTAATTGCAAAAACTTTGTTTCTCTTTCTATAACCTAAACCTGGGACAGGATGGGTGGGGGATACAGGAGTAGTATACCGATGTTCTTAACAGAGGCAGAAAAAAGTTGGCACCAGGGTTTTTCACAGCGTTTTGGCCCACTAGGTTAGGTGTATTTGCTCAACTCCACTGTATTTTCAGACAGTGAAGAAAATAATCCATCGTGCTTATTGGCCCTGAAGCACAGTCCAACATGACATATTGCTGTAATATAAGATGCCAGTAGGATTGCTCGGGGGCCATACACATTCGCCAATGAAGAATGGACTTCTTAGTATGCATTCCAGAAAACACGTCCCATGGAATGTGGTGAGTTTTATTTTCAAGTAATGTAGCCATCTAAACCTCAGAAGAGCCCAGCTGGATCAAGCCACATCTTGATTTAGTCCACATTCTGTACACACAGTTGCCAACCAGCTACCCATAGGGAACTTATGAGAAGGACACGGGTGCAACAGCATCTGTGATGTCAAGTTCCCTAGTGTAATGAGGTACACTCCTTCTGATACTGGGGGCAAAATGCAGCCATTAGGACTAGTAGCCTTATTCTCCACAAATTTAGCTGGTCCTCTTTTAATGCTGCCCAGATCAGTGACCATTGCTATATCTTGAAGAACTCTATAGTTTAATTGTGCATGATGTGAAGAAGAGTTCCTTTTACTTGGCCTGAATCTCTCACCAGCTGGTTTCCTGGGATGGCCTGGAATTCTAATAGGATTGAGGGAGAAAAATGTTGTCCTATCTATTTCCTCCACACCATGCATAATTCTGTACATCTCTCTTACTTGTCCCATTACTACTCTTTTCTCTAGGCTGAACAATTCCAGATATAATGCCCTTTGCTCATGCAAATTGCTCTGGCCCTTTGGTTGTTTTAATTGCTCTTTTTTGCACTTTTCCCCACTGTAGAATATCCTGTTTTAGGTGTGCTGACCACAGCTGTAGCCAGCATTGTAAGTGTGACTGCATCCCCTCCCCATCCTTACCAGCACATAGCATTTGCAAATAACCCGTAGAGTTGCATAAAGGGACTATGACCTTGGCAGTTTTAATTTCAGACCCTTTCTTAATTATGCAGAACATGTGATTTTCCTGTTTTACAGCTGTGGCATGCTGGGTCGACATTTTCATTGAGCTGTCAAACCCCACAACCTCTAGGTCTTTTTCTTGGTCAGTCCCTTCTAGCTCAGATCACATCAGGTTATACTTGATGGTTTGTTTTTCCTCTCTGCCTCAGTGGCCATCATGTTACACTTGGGTATGTGTCTAATGTAATCAATGGAATAACAGAATTTGAAGGAGAAAAATCCTTTACTATGGTAATAAAAGTGATTGCACATTGGACTGTGCAACTGGCCTTGCATTATGTAGCTGTGGATACAGTTAAGTAGGTCTGGGAAGGGGGACCCGAGACAAGGCCAGGGCCTGCACTGCTTCCCCTTGATTTTTTGGGCAGCTTCTTCTGGACAATGTGTCCATAAATACTGAACTTCCAGGGAATTCTACTGCAACACTTCAGTAAATACGATGGACTTTCTTTTTCAGTTTCTTACCCACATGGCATAGGTCTTTCAGCTAAGCCTGCAGAGTTTCTCTGAGCTCATCCCTTTAGGACTTCTCAGCAGACTCCATGTCATCTCAAGCATTTTCAGATGTTTTCGATGTGGTGCTGAAAAAAAATTGTGTCAGCAAAAGTAAATGTATACTTGCATGGAGAAAAATGGTGATGTAAAACCACAAAATGATAAGAAAATGTAAGATATATCATTCTAAAGAACCCTATATGTTGGGTGTAACGGCAATATATGCTTATCTGTAAAATATGTTGATGAATAAGTTGATGGTTGTGGAACGTGGGACTCCTCTCTAGCCACAAAATGGAGCTCTGGGAGACATAAGGAGCTCCTTACAAGAGGAAAAAAGGCACCATATAAATACAATGTCATAATAATAATGATAAATGCAACCAAGGGTTACATTTGTAGAGAAGCAGAAAATTCTGAGATAAAGCTGATTAAAATGTCGCATAAAACACATAGTATGTAATCACTATAGAATACTGTTGCAATTATAAGTGGTTAAAGGTGAAAGGTGAAAAGGTTCAATAGTTTAATAGGTTTAATAGTTGATTTGTAATTAGGGCCTTCTGTTGGCAGCATTAATTGACAGTAAAGCTGTTATTGTCATAATCAAGTAAGCAGTTATGACCTCCACAGGTTTACAGTGTTTGTGTACCGATGGAAGAATGAAAAGTTCAGCTTCCGGTAGGCCAGTTAATGATCATTCCAGTCACACCTTTTGGCTCATAAATATACACTACTGGATTGACAACTATCACTGCAAAAAGGTGACCATGGGATTCTGGCTAGAATGCATGAAAGGGGAGCTCTGGGGCTGTCTGGAGTAGGACGGTTCATTCAAGCCTGACCTGAGAAGGGTCTGAGGAGAGAGAAGACAGCAGCATTACTTATGGGAAGAGGCTGAAGAAGGGGGCAAAAATCATAGAAGGCAGAAGCTGTGAGCTGTTAGGAGTGGAAGACTCAGTTCAGAAAAGGGGTTTCTGGGCAGAGTGTCAGCAGAAACCAGTTGATCTCAAGAAACAGCAAGGCTCTGGGAGAAGGCAAGTGGGTGGCTTCTTCTTTGCTGGGTTTGTGCCATCAAGTCCCTGATCAGAAGGAAGACCTCAGAAAGCCAAGGCAAGCTTTCCAGTTGAAGGTTTGCTTTCGGGAGCTATGAACTTGGCCGAGAGACAACCAAGAGGGTTCTTACAGTCTTGTGTCCTCCCAGTGAATTCCTGACCAGTGAGAGTCATTTGGGTCCAGATCTATTGAATCACTCTGGGTGAACTAAGGTAGGTGGAGATACAATAAAGCTCACTGGCCACTGGATGGACAATGCCCACGGAAGTGGATGCCATATTAATTTTGTTTGTTTGTAAGGCAGCAAAAAGTGAAAGGGGAAGCAACCCAAACAGGGAACAATGCAAGTGGAAAAATAAGTTCTTAAAAGTACAAAAAGCAAAATTTTCATAGAATGTGGAAGAGTTGGAAGGGGCCTGTCAGGCCATTATTTAATGCAGTCCAAAGTGCTTCTGATTTAATGCAGCTCAATGCCCTGTTTCTTGGGTCTTCAGACTATGGCCCGGGGGCTGGATCCAGCCTGCCATGCCCATTTGGACCCGCCATGTGCGTGCCCGCCGCCACCCTCCTCCTCCCACACATGGGGAGGCAGCGGTTTGCTCGCTTGGAGAAAACGATCTCTGAGCGAGCCAGCTGCTGCCTCATGTGCCTGCCTCGCGGCATGTACCCGCCCCCACCTCAGCGCACATGCCCACATGCACTGCCCCCCCCCCGGCCCACATGCACCACCTTTCTGACCCATGCCCAGCACCTGCAGCTTTCAACTGGCCCCCTGGTGGAAAAGTTTGAGGACCCCTGCCCTATATAATAGGAGGCACATGGGCTAATTAAGGAAGACTTCCTTCATGTGTGTTTTCTGAGGTGGTGCAAGAAAAATGCATAATTTCTTTAAACAGACTTAGATTTCCTCTCCATATTTGGATGAATAAATTTGGCCTTGAAGAAGGAACTTACTGGGCTGCATTCATTTTTTACCTTTTGCATCTGAGAGCACATGTTTCTCTCACTGCATTGTTCTTAATCTTCAAGGTATCAAAGATGCTTTGTTGCTTTTGCTAGAAGAACCATTTAAAGCACTTTGACATCTAGCCTTCCATAAACTTGAACTTCTTTGTATGTAATGTTTTAAAATGAAGAATATTTTAACTTTTAAATACCGTATTTTTTGCTCTATAAGATGCACTCCCCCCCCCCTTAAAAGTAAGGGGAAATGTCTGTGCGTCTTATAGAACGAATATGTGTGTGCCTGATGCCCGGGACGCTGCCGGCCCGCCTGCACCACATGGCACCACCTGGCTGGCACGTGCTCGACACGCACTGTTCTGCCCCCCCCCCACTCCGGCACAGGTGAGAGCTGTGTGCTGCTCAGGGGGAGCAGTGCAGAGGAGGAGGGGCTGCGGGCTTTAACCCGCCGGCCACACGGAGAGACAGACTGCTCACCCCCACCTCCCGGGAAGACCTGCCGCCACCACGCCGCCCGGAAGACCACCACTGGCATGCTGCCGGCCTGGCTGCATCACGTGGCACCACCTGGCCGGCATGCGCTCGGCGCGCCCTGCTCCGCCCGCCCTCCAGCGCAGGTGAGAGCTGTGCCGCTCAGGGGGAGAGGTGTGGAGGAGGAGGAGCCACGGGCTTTAACCCGCCAGCCACATGGAGAGACGGACTGCTCACCCCCACCGCCCGGGAAGACCTGCCGCTGCCACGCTGCCCGGAAAACCACCACTGGCACGCTGCTGGCTCGGCTGCACCACACCCGGCCGGCACGTGCTCGGTGCGCCCTGCTCTCCGGTGCAGGTGAGAGCTGTTAATCACAGGTCAGGAGTGTGTTTTCAAATGGCAACCCGTCTCTTAATGAAGCCCATGGGGCAGTGATGGGGAATGTGCCTGTGATTATCAGGAAGCTTTCCATGGATCCCTCCTCTAAAAACTAGGTGCGTCTTATGGTCAGGTGCGTCTTACAGAGCAAAAAATATGGTAAATATTCTTTTCTTTATCCTGAACTAATCCTTCCCTTTGGATGGTCAGAGAAGTGTGCTAAATATATTCCAGTGACTATCCTGGTATTTACAGGGCCCATTTGCCACCATAGTTAAATTTCTGGTGTTTCTGTGACGCATGCAAAGACCCTGGGACCTCTCAGAAGTTTTTGATACCATTGACTATGATAACCATCTGAAGTGGCTGTCTGAGCTGTGAGTTGGGGACACTGTTTTAATAGTTGTCCCTTTCCTACTTGCATAGTCACTTCCAGAAGGTGATGCTGGGGGATTTTGGCAAGTGTCGTGGCAATTATCTAATGGGTTTCCACAGGGCCCAAATTTTATCCCCATGCTATTTAACATCTACATGAGAACACAGGGAGAGGTCAGCCAGGGATTCCGGCTGAGGTTTCAGCAATACACCAATGGCAACCTTCCTTACTTCTTTCTCCTTTTCATCTGAACTGGGAGAAGCAGTAGATGTCTTGAACTGGTTATTGAGTAGTGAAATGTGCTGGATGTGGGCCAGCAAATGAAAGTTCAGCCTACACAACATGGAAGTACTGTTAGCAGGTGGTGTATCTGCTTGGTTGAGTGGTGTTCACCCTATCTTGGAGGCGTCTGCCCTCCTCCCAAATGATCAGATGTACCACCTGGCAGTGCCCTTGGATCCATCCTTGCCACTTGTAGCCCAGGTGACCTCTGTGGGCAGAATCACGCTTTGTTAGTTTTGGTTGGTTATACTGGCTGTGACCTTATTTGGACAGAGGTACCCTGGCAATAGTACTTAACTTTGGTGATTTTCTAGTTGATTGATTGCAATGCATTGCTCCTGCGCTTGCCTTTGAAAAGAGTTTGGAAATTTCCACTCAAAACAGAGCTGCCAGGTTACTAATTAGGACTGGTGGACACAAGTGTATTGGGTTCTAGTCTGTTTCTGAGCCCAATTCAGGTTGGTGCTTACATTTAAAGTCATAACTCTCTTGGAACCAGAGGATCGAACAGTATGTCTGCTCCCATATATTACTCCTCAGAACCTGAGGTCATCATTGGAGACCCTTCTTTGGAAGGCCCCTCTGAAGGAAACTAGGTGAGTGACTACAAGGGACAGGATGTTCCCAGTTGTGACACCTCAGAGGCCTTCCCGTGACAGTGTTATGAGGGTGGGGCATATTAAAGAAATTTTGTTCCCTTCTATTGTAAGGCACTTGAGGAAGCTAGTTCACTCACCGGGTCCCTTTATTGCCATTTTACAACTTCTTTCACAGCTGTGCTGCCTGAACCACCAAAGCCCTCATCTGCCCTGGCCCTTTCTCCTTCCAGTACCTATGGCAAAGAGCGCTGTCACCCTGAAGTAATGGGGAGCTGTGTGTTTCCCCTCACTGCTCCCATCTGGCTGTCTGCAAGTGGCAGCAGAGCCAGTCCATTACAATCTACTTGTGCATCTCTTCCTCAGTCCCTCTCTTCCGTCTCTCTCTGTCTCTCTCCTTTATATCTTCTTTCCACACGCCACTCTGCCCAGTCCAGCTGTTTTTTCACTGACTGACAATTCCATGCAACTGCACACATGCCCACACATCTCATCCATTGTTCTGCCCAAGCAGATTCCCAGCTGCGCCGCGTTGTTTTTGGCCCTGCTCTGTTGGATGCCCTGGCAAAATGGGTGAGCCCCTGTACTTCCTCGCACTTCCCCAAAGAGGTACACTGTTATCTTTTGGTGAAGACAAATACTTTCTTTGCCCCCAGATAGTTCAGAGATTTAGTTCCAGGCTTTTAAAAATGGCTACTTTGTCTACTCATATGTTTGTTTTGTATTTTATTCCTTAAAATATTTGAATAATATTTTATAATTTTATCAGCTTGTATGACATTTTAGAAGTTTGCAATCTACCCAGAGAAGGTTGGCTCTTGGGTGGCTTAAAAATATGCTTCTCAGTGACAGCAACTCCAATGAAGCATCAGAAATCCTTCCTGGGCTTTCTTAACTCCTTCACATCTCATATCCTATCCATGCTATGGAGGTATCACTATATCTGACTTCACATACTAGACCTTGGACTTGCCTAGTGAACAAGAAGACCTTGAGGATCAGTCCCCATCTGGTTCCTGCCTCCTCCAACCTTCATTTTCCAAGAGAAGCCAATGCCCTCAAAAATGGCCACTAGTCTTTAACAGCCAGATACAGCATCTGAGGAACTGTAGTTTCTGTAAAGACTGTCCTGGCTTGCTTATCCACACCTACCAGTCACTCACTGTCAGTGGCAGCTGGTATTCTAGTTGTAGGACTGCTTTCTATGGTTCTGAAGCCAGTCCTGAGTCTTGGGATGGTACCTGTTGTGATGGCCATGATTCTAAAAGCGCTTTTGATCCAGTCATCTGTTCCACATTGTGTCTCCTTGGCTGAGCCATCAGCAGGAGCACAAGACAGAAACTCAGGTGGAGCAGGAGAGTCTCACCTTGATTCAGTGGTGCAATCAATATTGTAGGCATGTTATACTGAGTAACTGGTATTCTCAAATAGAGACCTGCTGAGAAACTGTGTAGGGGAACAGATATTGAACACAAAAATGCAATATCAGTTACCCCATGGAGGAATTTGATAGGTTAAGGATGTCATAGAAACAAAGGGCATGCCCTTGAAACTCAGGGTATGTTAGGGTTAGGGAATGAAGCCCAGTGTGGGGTGCTGCATAGGTGCAACTGGGACAAGCAAGCATGTCTCTCAAATGACTCTCATTTACAGACACAGAAAGGCTGGCTGTAAATCAGAACTGCCTTTTTGTATCAGAATGCTGGGAGCTCTCATCCCTGCAACACCAAACCAGCTAATGCAGTTTGCAACTGCCCTTCTGTAGTGTACACTGCAGAGCCACAGAACTTCATGACCTACAACATCTGGCTACATTTTTTATCTTTTCTGTTTTTCCTCCCCATCCTCTGCCTCTCATACTGTCTAAGCCTGAGGGAGAGTTCTGGGGAACTTGAACATTTGCTAATTCTTTTCTTGCATCTCAGTTGGTCCAAATGAAAGTATTGCCTAGCTGCGGGTTTTGGATCTCCTCCTCTGGAATCTGGATTCTTTTTCTTTTCAAGCCCAGTATGATGTACTCTGTCTGGCAGCTGTCCTCTTCTGTCTCCAGTAGAGAAGGGGCTTTCCCATCACCTCCCATCTGACCCTTTCACCTGGAGATGGCAAGGACTGAACTCAAGACTTTCTGCATGCAAAACATAAAATCTACCAGCAAGCTGGAATAGCTCAAACTCTAATGACTTGAACAGTGGCCAAAAAAACTGAAACAAAAAAAAATCATTTTTTTGTTTTCAGTTTTTAAGCTGAAATTGTCTGGCCCACGGCCTCCATTCTATTTTACATGAACCTTTTAGGCGTTTGAGTTTTGGTATGTGTCAGGAACTTTTTTGATACTATGCACACGTCAGATCTCTGTGCACACACTTGGGTTAGAGGCTGTCTGTTCAAACACTCCACGTTAACAAATGAATCCTCTGGAAACCTTATTGTCAGTTCTTCAGAGACTGGCACAAATAACGTTGATTTGATGTTAGCACAGAAGTGCTTTCATGTGTTTATGTTTGAACCCATCATTGGGATAGAAAGTAAGGCATGAAGGATGTGAACCCTCTGACTTTTCTCAGTGCTTTCTGATCTCTGCAGCCCTTTGTTCTATCGCTGTTCTATGGAACATGTATATTATGTAGAACCCGCAGTATAGTTAAGTAACCATTGCTCTTTTATGGCCTTTTTCTTCTATTTTCAAAAGGGACTTCTCTTTCTCTTGAATGTATTTGATTCCGATTAAAACTTCTAGACTACTTGAAATCATTTGGGAGGAAGATCAGCTCAGAGGCCCACCCATTCACTGAATGAAATTGGCTGGAAAAGGCTGATGCGAACACAGAAGTGGGAATGAATTCATTATTTGGACAGGGTCAAACTTTGCCATTGAGCAAATATTTAGAAGCCTATAAATGCCAAGCATACAAAGAATGATGATATTTGGGGATTCACAAAACACCCTTTTTAGTGTCAGTGAAAGCACATCCATGTTCAAGGCATTTCATGCTCATCAGGAGTGTGCTGTTTGTGAACGTCCATGCCAAACACTTGTGTGGTGATTTTCTTTCTGTCCAGAGCAGCAGTGGGATATTTACTGGGTACCTGCTGGGTGCCATGCCATACCAGGTTGGCAGGCTGCATTCTGCTTGAAGGACCACAATAATATACATGGGCTCAGTAACTCTACTGTCATCCATGTAAGGTGGGCCCAACCATCATTGTCCCCATGGTGTGTGTGTGTGTGTGTATGTGTGTGTGTGGCGGGTGGCGGGGAGCTGTGAGACAGCAGTCTTGGTTCAGTTCAGCCAATGATAGGGAGGGATGAGAAATTGGTTCAGTTCACATTACAGTGTGAATTCACTAAATCCACACTCGCTGAGCCTGAACATAAACTGGAATACAGGTTGCCATTAAGATCTGAAATGTCTGAGGTTGGTAGTGCAGCTCTCCCACACACAATGTGTGCCATGGAAGCAATGTGTGCTAAACACACTTTTCAATGGAAAAAAACAGTTACAAATGTGTACTCTCTTTTAAAGGCATAGAAAAACATGTATTATTAAATATACAAATGCAGCATTTAGATTTCATGTTGCAATTTAGATTGTCAGCCTGAGGACAGAGACTGTCATGCTACTTATCTTTTAGACCACTCCAAGAACCTTTCTAAAGGGAGACGATTAACGTGCAGGTGGAGGAAATCTTGGGACGAATCTGATCGAACACACTTACGTGCTCACCATTATCGAGCCTATGCTGTGGCGATGAGGGCAGTGAAGAGGCAGTTCTTCTCCACTTCCATTGCTTCCTCACAGTGCCGTCTGGCAGAGCTTTTCCAAATAGTGCGAGGCCTAACACACACTGGCCAGGAAAATGATGTGGGGCAAGGTGGGTGTTCGTTTTTGGGCAAGGTGTTAGAGTGGGTGATGGAGGGACAACTCCAGGCACTCTTGGATGAAACTGATTATCTGGACC
Source organism: Varanus komodoensis (assembly GCF_004798865.1). Classification (NCBI taxonomy): domain Eukaryota; kingdom Metazoa; phylum Chordata; class Lepidosauria; order Squamata; family Varanidae; genus Varanus; species Varanus komodoensis. The sequence goes on from NW_025336045.1 coordinate 2,872,507, forward strand.
CATTTCAGTCTGGCTCCAGGCCCGGTTATGGTACTGAATCTGCCTTGGTCGCCCTGTATGATGACCTGTGCAGGGAGAGGGACAGGGGGAGTGCCTCCCTGTTGGTTCTTCTGGACCTCTCAGTGGCTTTCGAAACCATCGACCATGGTATCCTTCTGGAGAGGCTGACTGATTTGGAAGTAGGAGGCACTGAGTGGCAGTGGTTGCACCCCTATCTGGCTGGTTGATTCCAGATGATGGTGCTGGGGGACTATAGCTCTGCGCCACGGCAACTTTGCCATGGAGTTCCACAGGGCTCTGTTTTGTTCCCCATGCTATTTAACATCTACATGAAACTGCTGGGAGAGGTGATCAGGAGGTTTGGGCTGCGGAGTCATCAGTATGCTGATGACACCCAGCTCTACCGCTCATTTACATCTGCTCCAGGTGAGGCGGTGGCTGTACTGAACCGGTGTCTGGCTGAGGTAATGGGCTGGATGAAGGCCAGTAAACTGCTGTCCAAAGTCTGGCCTCCAGTCCTCCGATCTATTCTTTCCCCATGAAAGCGGCTTCTATTCTGCCTCCTCAGGGCTGTAAAGTCAGTTCATGTGGTTGGTGGCAAACTTCCCCAGCCACTGCAAACTGACCAAGGGTGCCAGGGGCATTCCCCCCCCCCTTTCTGTTACTCACCTTCCTTGCTCAGAAACTTCTTAAGCTGCCTGCACTTGCTGATCCTAAAAAGCCCCGTGGGAGGAATCTCCTCGTGATGTATGTCCCCGCACCCCCGGGCTTAATCGCACTGCATGAGGCCAGGGCAGCGAGAGGCTGCTGGAGGGGTGGCTGGATGAGATGAGGCAGATGCTCCCACGCGCTTCTCCCCCACTGTGCTGGAAGCGGCACAAAAGCGCATGCCATCCTGCCTACAAAAGTCTCTCTGGATGTTTCTGCTCCTTTGAATTACTCTTCAAAAGCAATTTCTTTGCTATCAAATTGAATGAGAATGATTAAAAAGATTGTTGGAGAGATAAACTGTAGGAGAGATTTTCAGCACACAACTAGTAGAAATGCCATAGATAAAAAAGGAGGTATGCATGGGAAGAAGCATTGCCATCACCAAGAATAAGCACCTGGAAACCGCTTCCTTGTGGTGAATTATTTCCTTTCCAGTGAAAGATCTCTATGTCTCTAATCACCACATGAATTGGTACCATCCTGTGCACATCTCTCTCTCTCTGGTCTCTGGGAATAAGGAGCAGAAGCTCCATTGGGTTTGATCCTCAGTCGCATTCCATAGAAGGAAGACTTTGCTCATAGAAGGTACCCACACTCAACTTTTTGGGAACCTTCTTCCCACACCACAGGCCTGCCTCATATCATGGTGTATTTGCCGTATGTGTAGCATTTTCTGGTAGCTGGAAGGGCTGCCCTAAGAAGTAGGGAGTGAATAAGTGAAGTTCTATAAGCACAGTTGATAGGGCATACATTTGAATCCAACCCTTAATATATTATTATTATTATTATTTATTACATTTCTATTCCACCCATAACCGGCGCTCCCTGGGCAGTTTCCAAAAGGGTATGAACATGTGATACTTGAGACAGGTCTCCTACTTCCAATCAAACCTGTCTAAGATTGGGGTCTCAAAAGATTTTTATGTTCTGTGTTATCACCAAGGTGATCGACAACACTGGATCTCCAGTCAAGGAGAAATTAAGGGATACTGCACATAGCCCCTTCCTCATGTTTTTAGACTGCAGTTTCCACCATCCCTGACCATTGGCCATGCTGGCTGGAGTTGGCATGAGTTGCAGTCCGAAACATCTGGTGTGGAAGAAGTTGAGAACACACACAGAGCCCTTCTGGATCAGATGAAGCCCTCATCTAGTCCTGCATTCTGTTTGTACAGTGCTCAACCAAAATGCTCAGCCAAAGACCATGGAGAACCTGAAAGCAGGACATGAATGTAACAGCAGCAACCTGCACCTGTTCCCCCGCAACCAGCACACTGCTCCTGTACTGGATATATTATTCTGCAGTCATAATCAATAGCATCACCATCCATATCTTCTAATCAATAATCTTAATATTCAAGAATTTGCCTGCTCTCCTTTTAAAGCAGCCCAAGTTCAGGCTACTACGACATATGGTAGTGAATAGTTCAATGATATATCTGTGTGTGAATAAGTACTTCCTACTATTTGTCCTAAATCTCAGAGCATTCAGCATTTGAGCAAAATCATTTCACTGATAGAGTAATCCTGCAGTCCCTGGAAGAGCATCCCAGGGTCCATTGGATAGTTTGCAAGCACACACAAGATCTCAGGATGGGACATCTCAATCCTTCTAGGCCCTTCACTCAGCCCCTCACAGCTGCCCTAGGAAATAGTGTGGCTGCTGCTTTCCTACAGAGCTCTGCAGAGACTGGAAAGGGGGCCTTCCAGTAGGGAAGGGAGGGCAGAGGAGGGGTCTGGAATCTGCAGGATTGCTGCCCACTTTGATCTGCCTATTCTACTTATTTTTCAGAAGGAAGTGAAATGGGAGGTGAATTTTTTCTCACAACCTGCCCTTGCTGCTTGGGCACAGGCCAGGTTCCACACTCGGTGCCCCCTGACCATCAGAAGTACAGTCCATTGGAGTCTGCTGTAAATGAACGCATTGATCGATGCACATTCAGTGTCCCCTGACCATCAGAAGTACAGTCCATTGGAGTCTGCTGTAAATGAATGCATTGATCGACAGATGGACTACTCAATCAGCCAGTCACAGACCATGGCTCTTAACATCAGATCCCACCAGCTTCAGGCAGCTTGGTCTTATGTATCTCTCAGGACACCAGAATTCCTATTTGATCATTTCTGGTTATCATGCCTTTAGTCTGGAGATCCCTGGTTAAGCCCTGCATTGTGTCTAACCGCAATACTGAGGGAGATCGCTTCTAAAGCTCCTGCTACTTGCAACGTATTCCATCCGGAAGATAGATGTGGTGTTCCAGCTGGGTCCTGAATGTGGACCGACTTACTGGCACACCATCAGCTTTGCAGTTCCACTGGCTCCATGGAGCAGTTTTGCATGTGAATCAACACCGAATTTGGCTATAGAAGGACAATTGCACAGTATCCCTAATTTAATCTCATTACTCTCCTATTTACTAGCAAAGGGCACTGATTATACATACAGTGTAAAATCCCAAGGCCTTTTATATTCCTGCCAAACACTGCAAGGGGATTTAGAACATTATCCATTATCAAGTCCATCCCCCCCCACCCCGCCCCTGCCCTTCCATTGTGCATCTTCTTAGCCTATAGTCTCTGTGGGTAGTTTTGATCCTCCCATCTCTCATTACCTTGTACTTCTCAGTACTGAACTGTGTAAGCCAATTATCAGGCCATAAACCTTGTCCTTCCAAGCCATTTGGAATGCTTATGCACCATTTCTCTGTGTCAGCTGCCTTACGCCCTGTTTTGGCTTGACATTACTGAACAAAAGAGAGTCTGGAATATTGGAACGCCTACTTCGTGATCACTTTTAATTAAGTAACCATTAACTGGATGATGTTTATAAAGTGCTTTCAACATGCAAATTATCGTGCACTATCATTATTATTTAATACTAAACTAATCTCATTATTATGAACTCTCCATTTTCTACTGTTTATATGGCTAACCGTTTAAAGTGCGACTGAGCATGCTAACCTGTGTAAAGTGTCCTGTGACTTATTATGATTACATTCACAACATTTCATCCTTGCTTTCTTCTGTGATGGAATGCAAGGTATTTTCCTGCCAAGACCCAGACCTGCTTAACTTTAGTATGATGACTGCACCACCATACTGCTCTCAGCCTGGAACCAAGTACTAAGAATCCATGGACAGGATACTTCCAGAGGTCAGCCTTATTGAAAGGAAAGACTGTTATCCAAAGAACATGGCAGATTGGCCTTGTTGCCATCAAGTATCTAGGACAAGTTCTTCCATGGGAATAAATCCCATTTGGTTTCGACAGAATTCACTTCCAAGGAAATCTTTTCAGGATTGTGATTTGGGAACTTCCAGGTTTTGTGAATGTTTGGGATATTCTGGATCAGTGCACCCAGTATTGCAAGTCACAGAAGAAGACAGCAATCCAAGCCATCAGTAGTGATCAACTGGGTGAGCAGGGCACCGGAAAGGCATTGGGTTGGATCTAAGGTTACACATCTGTAACAGGGCTGGCAGATGTGGCTTTCTTCTTTCAGGGAGGCTGAATCCCTTGTTCAAGTGGTTAATTGGGATGATGGCAGATGACTTCTGCCACTGTACCAGCCTTGCTCACCAGCTGTGAGAAATGGCACCATGGGAGAACAGCGAGCTGCGCTCCTTGGAGGACCATCCCTCATCTCTCATTCTTAGCCCTCTCCCAAAGGGAAAGAACTGGCAAGTAGCCCTTCTGGAGAGTGCCCCGGCCCAACTGCTGTGCTTTGAGGGGTTTTTCCTCAAAGCGAGACTGGGGCATCCAGGTCTGGGTGGCTCTCTGGAGCAGCTGCTTAGCTGAGCTCTCATGCAGGGGTGGGGAGGACAGCAGGCAGCCAGAGGCAGTGGGGTCAGGGAGCAGGACATCTTCCATGGCTGTGTGGTGATCAAATCACCCTCCACTCCCTGGGATGAAACATGAAGATTTGTGGAGGTGAATTCATTGCATCCCTGACCAGACGCCTGTGCCCATTCTTTCAGTCTTTTCTAACCACCAGCAATGGGTTTGAAGGACTCAGACTAAACTGGCACAAGCACAGATGTTGCTGGCTGTGCAGTAATTCATTCTTTTAATCTCATGCTAAATTTCAGAGACCCTGTTCTGGAAAAGCAGAACAAAGACTGACAACCTCCCATTCCTCTGTACCACAGAACATTTTTCAATAGCTCGCTGACCTAATGCCCATGAAATGTAGCAGGAATTTGGAAGAGTGTTTTTGCTACTTGCAACTAGTTTGCCAAGAGGGAACCAGAGATGTGTCAGAAGAACCCTTTCCTGCTCTCTGGCCCTACCCTGGCTTGACAGCACTCGCATTGAGACGGCTTCAGAATGGCTCCTGCAGTGTGGTGATAGTACCGTGGCACATCCTCTGTGCTGCTGCCGCATGGATGCTCGTTGGCCATTTTAGCTGAGAATTATACCCTTGCACAATGTGTGGTTGAAGCGTATGCATGGCTGCTTGGCTGCTTACCTCTGTACACATCTGTTGGAACAGCATGAGGCCTGGTGGTGTGTTGGCCATTGTTTTGCCCCAGGACTGAGGTTTACGGATACCAAATGTTTAAAGGCGCACATGGAGACGCAGACAAGGGTTGCAGACTGCTGCAAAAGCCTTGCCTTCAGGAAGTCTTCTGTGGATGCCAGCACAATTCTGGAAGCACAAATATGTGCAATCTGCTGCCGTGCGCATTGGCTTTAGATTAGTGTGACAAGATAAATGGGAAGGACACTGATGAATGTGGGGGGTCTCCTAGATAGTTCCTCCCCCAAGCACACCAGCAGTAAGTTGTAATATGGTTAAGTGCCTGGAAAGCTTTTGGAGGCATGTATGTACCAAGTTGTGTGCCAAAGACAGCAAGAAATGTTTACAAATGCACAAGAAATTGGCCAATAGGCTCCAAACCATAATTTCTTCTTGGTTCACTGCTGGGTTACACAAAGCCTCCTCAAGTACAGAAAAGGGAAAGGAGACTTGAAGTCAATGGGAATCAACTGGATTACCTCCAGGTGAGGTAATCCTTTCCAGTCAGCCTAGCTGTGACAGCCAATGTGTCTGGAGGGCATCTGGCTGGCAGAGATGGACAGTGGCGTTCATTTGCACAGTGCAAATTTATTTATCAGCAGATCCAGATTTACTTTTTTGTTTGCCCCAGCTCTGGATTACTTGTGTTCATATTTTGAGAGATAATGGATTCAGGGATGCGACCTTCTGCTTTCCTGCTGAGGAATTCTGACATTTCAACTCTAAGCAACCAGAAGTAAGTTAAAATAATTTTAAACCCTCACACTTAGGGAGGGAGACATAGAAGTGATATTACTCCATATGATTTCAGCAGCTATCATAAATATTCAAGAAAAATTCTCTTAGTAAGGAAATACTATGTTAAATTATGGGATTTAGACTGCAATTCTGTATTTGCTTACCTAGGAGTAGGAACCATTGGACTTAATGATACTTATTTTTGGATAGATATGTATAGATTGCAGTGTTAGTGAGTTTAAATTGTACAGTTAGTGAATTTAATAAGTCTTTGGCTTCAGTAAGCTAGTGTACCACAAATTGAATAAGACCTTCTACTGTGTGTGTTTGTGTGTTTTCTCTTCTCTGCAAGAAGTAATGAAATTCTGCATTTGCACAATTCTCCCTCCTTTCTTGGGTGTTTGTTATAGTCCAAAGTGGACCCTGTTTGAACACTCCACTTTGTTACAACATATTTAGAATTACTTCTCCTTGGGCTTTAGGAAGGAAACTGCATCTGCTATTGGAATTCTGCATGGGCTACTTTAGAATTTTTTCAGACGGTTGAGAAAGTCTTAAGCCGACCAGAAAAGCATGTGAATGCCTATCCCGAGCTTTTTAAAGGGGCATCTCAATGGATTTTCAAAATATGGTCAACATCCCATTTAGTTGCCACACCTAATGAAGGATGGAACTGAATTAGACCCACTACACCTGACCCTTTGAGCATCGGTTTGTTTCCATTTTTTCATTTTTGCAGCTTTAAATCTGGTATATCCCAAAGTGTGAATTATTTTCAAAACTTAGGTTGAGTTTGGCCCAAACTTAGAGAAGTGTTTTGTACAAATGTTTGTGTGCATTTCTCCATTATAAGTATATTTTTAATTCATTTTTGCTTACATTTGCTTACATTTTTTACAAGTAGAATGGCAAGTGTTGGTATTAACCTACAAAGTCCTAAAGGTGTGTGGTGGAGTTTATTTATTTATTTATTTATTATTTATTTTTTTCAATTTATATCCTGCCTTTTTCCTAGAAAGGGCTCAAGGCAGCTTTCATCATTCTCCTCCTCCATCTTATCCCCACAACAACAACCCTGTGAGGTAGGTTGGGCTGAGAGCCTTTGACTGGCTCAAAGTCACCCAGTTGGCTCCATGGCTGAGCGGGGACTAGAACCCAGATCGTCTGAGTCCCAGTCCCATGCTCCTAACCACTACACCACACTAGAGTTATGTGATGAATCATCTCCTTTCATATATACCTGGCCTGACCCTAAAATATACTCTGGGACCTGCCTCTAGCTGCCCCTGCCAATTAAGTAAAACAGGCAGCTGTAATTTATTTATTTGTATACCACCAGCTTAAAAAAAAATTCCATATCACACAACAGCCAAAGCTCTCTGGGTGGTTTACAACAGCTCATTAAAAATACAATAAAATACACCATATTAGGACATATTTAAAAACATCATGACAAAGTTTACAATACAAACATTTAAACCTCACTTTGAAATAGATTAACACACACACACACACAAACTTGAAGAAAATTAACAGGCTCTTCAGTAGAGCATAATCTTTACCTGGTGCCAAAAAAGATAGTGAAGTTGACTCCAGGTGGGCCTCAGGGGAGAGCTTGTTCCATGACTGGTGGGCCACTACTGAAAAGCCCCCACTGAAGAGAAAGCTTTTCTACTGGTGGCCTACCAGTTGAAAGACCTCCCAAGAAAGGCTGAGTTGGTGCCTATACTAGGGTCTTTGTGGTGCTGTGTGAAGCACTTAAAAAAAACCCCTGGCTTTTTAGCCCTTCAATTTAACAAAAATGTGTTGGTATGTTTTTAGATCTTTGCAGTGCTTCTGTTATCTTTAATGCTACTTTGGTTGCATTATATTTTTATAATTATGTTTTGCTGTATTACCTAATTTTATGGTTTTCAGTTTTGCCTTGAAGTAATCCGGGAAGTTCCAGCTACTGGGCAGTATAGAAATGCAATGCACGTATACATGCATTTCCTAATATTATTAGGATATTTTAAAAAACTGTTTTCCCAAACATGCACTTTTGTGTATGTACATTTTGTATGCATTTTTATACAATACATTTTTGGTTAGGAAATGCCACTGCAGTGTGAATTTCAAAGCGAGACTCAGTTTTGGTTTGTGTATTGGCTCAAAATTGTGAAAATAAGTAATGTTGCATGATACTGTGAACAAAACAAAATTCCCCCATCCACAGCAGAAGGAAGTGGATTACTGGAAATATGTTGACTACCAAATTTGAAGCAAAGTTCACCGCCCACCCGACCAGTGTTCAACCCACTTCAAGAGGTTTTCTAGCAAAGTGCACTGAACCCATTAGGCAATGGCCACAAAGCCGACGCTTACTATGTGCTCAAGAAGAGGAGCAAGTTGGAGTCTGCCGAAGGTTGTGAAACAGCACTCAGTTATAGCTGGGTTCTGTGAGCTTCTATTCACTGGTTTCCCCATATAAAAATATCACATCATTTAATCCCACTGTTTCAACAACTCCAGCTATTTTTATTGACCAGTCTGGAGCTTCACTCCTCCTCCACTATTTTTTGCTTCCTGAGGCATTGTCATTATGTCAAAGCGGAGAACAAAATTATGCCACAGGAGCCGTGCACCAATTACCTGAACAAGGAATTATGTTCTTTATGAAGAAAAGAATGTCAGACGAACATGGTTTCAATATGCAGAACCTAGAATGGGTCCCTGCTTCACAGACGGGATACTCTTGAGATGTGCAATGATCCAGTTTGACCGTCCTGTAAGTACACCTTCCATTCATGGTCAGTAGTTGATGGTGAAACTGGTCTCTCATCATCATCATCATCATCATCATCATCATCATCCATTTCCATATTTCCTGATAGCTGAATCTCTCTAGGTGGTTCACAGAATTACAAACCACAAATACAAGATAATTATATAATTTTTTGCACATGCAAAATGTAAAACAGCTTTAACCACTAAAATCAATGCCAGTACGATACTAGCTTTGATGAAGACCGCTGACATATATCCTCCTCATGCCACCAAGTGCCTGGGATGGGGGTGGGCAGGCTTAATCTGATGCTGAAAAAATGGCAATGTTTGTGCCAGGTCAGTCTCATGTGGGAGGTTGTGATGCATTCCCCTGTTGCACAACCTTGACTGACTTCTTGCAGGACTCATTTGAAATGCGAATGAATGCATTCTCAGCTTCTTTATAGCCTGAGGTGCCTGATCCTGCCTAATTTTGGAAGTTAAGCAGGGCCAGGCCTGGTTGAAAAATGGATGGGGGACTTAAATGTTGAGAGCTGTCCAGAGAGCTTCAACAATGAGCAGTATAGAAATGTAATAAGTGGCAGTTGAGTGTGCGGACTTGAGAGAGTTTTTGCGTCTTTGTTCATTCTCAGAATATGCTAATAAATGGACTTGGTTTAGCATTGCCATACCGTTTTAATACATTCTCCCCATTTGTTGTCTGATGGGCCATCCTGGGGAATCACATAGGGTGCCCCTGAGCTATATGAGGTCATTTTGGCCACTTTTTCATCTCAGATCCCCATAGAACAGTAAGAATGTGTAGGTGACCTCTTAATCTAGCTTCCAAGTCCAATTACAGGGTATGTAATGGCTCTGGGCTTCAGCAGCCATCCCTAGCACTGTGTGGTTTCATTTCCAGAAAATTGCACTGGTTTAGCTAGAAGAGGACGAATCAGTCTATGTGCAGTCAGCTTTGCTTTCTCAGAAGTCAGTCGTAAGTCCATTAATTCCAAATAATGGACCCACTTGCACTTAAAACACAAATACCCATGCAGTTTTGAATGCAACTTAGCATGAAAATTCATGAAAGCTGGCTTACAAAATATGCTCAATTTTATTTGTATGGGATTTGCCCTGATATTCATCCCAAAGGAACATTATTAGTCTGAGAGGTGTACATTAGGTTTGTTTGCTTTAAGGTACAGACCAAACAATTCCTCTTCCTCCACCACCTATATTTAACCAAGGTAGAATTTTATAAGCATTTGGCTGTGCTATCCCCTTCCTGTCATTGCATTGTTTGCCTTCTCTCATGTCAACTGAGGGCCATCACCCAGTGCCCAAGTGTATGCTTTGTAAGTAAAAGTTCCAGGTTCAGATTCTAGCATCTGCAGGTGGGGTCAGGAAGTCCTCCTGGAGAATTGCTATCAATACTGAGATAACAGGACTAATGGTCTGGTTCGTTATGAAGCAGCTTGTTATATTCTGCCAAATGGGAAAACTTTTTAAAAGCAGCAAAACCATTGGATACAGTTTTGTAGAATGTACAATCAAAATGGTTGCAGCATCAGTTCCTCCTTAATGTCACTACCTTCGGAAGAGTCAGCTTTTCCCAGTAATTTTTCACTAGCTTCATGTATGAGCAGATGGACTCTGCATAAATTATATATTAAATTTAGCTTCTAGTCTTAATCTACATAGAAACATATAAAGTCCTAAATGGCTTGGGACTGGGATATCTGAAGGAATTCCTGTCTCCATATATTTCTACCAGACTACTTAGATCTTCAGTGGAGGCCCTTCTTTGTGAGTTCCCCCACCCTGCCAAATGAAGTGAGAGGGGAATTGTCAAGAAAAAAGCCTTTCTCCATCATCGCCTTGTCTCTGGAACTCCCTTCCTAAAGAGGTGCAACCGGCACCCTTGTTCTTCTGCTTTTATCACCAAGTAAAGACTTAAAGCAAGTACTTGTATTTATTTTCACTGCTGGCTTTAATGTTGGTTGTATTTTCTCCTTGTTTTGTACTTTATATTAATTAGGGTTTTTGTGGGTTTAGATGTTATATCTTTTATTTTATTATTCTTATGTCATGTTGTTTTTCCTGTTTTTCTGTGAGGTGCCCAGACAGCCCCTGGGCTATGGGGTGGCATGCAAATACAACAACAACAACAACAACAACAATAATAATAATAATAATAATAATAATAATAATACATTTGTGGCAAGGACAACCACAGGTGACTTCTAGATGAGGGCTCGGCAACTTGTGACCCTTCAGATGTTTGCATGTACAATTCCATTATCCTTCATCATTGGATATGTTGGATAGGAATGGTAGGAGTTAGAGGCCAAAATATCCAGAAGACCAGAAGTATATATCTGGTCTATATCTATTATATTCTATATTGAATATATACCCAATAATAGATTGTAACACATTCTGTGCCAATAGGTCTCAGTGGAATTCCTGCAAGCATTAGCCCCACTCCAAGGTCTACTACAGCCTTGAAGTCATTATCTTCCCTAACCCATGTAATATTGCTTTATTTAGCAGGCTTTTAGTGATCACTGGAAATGTGCAGTAATATTATGCCACATTTTATGTACTGTGAAGATGTTTTGAACTCTGTGCAGGTTAGAAGCTTAAATAAATGAATAACTTGCAGGATATTTAGTCAGAAACTCATTTCACAGAACCATGGCTTAGACTCCAAAGACAGAGTTTCCTTGTGCATCTGACCATAGCAATTCAACAGAGCCACAGGGAAAAAACCAAACATTTTGTTTGTGGCATTTTCCCCCCTAATGAGGTGTAGTGTCATAAATATTCACAGTTGTTTTAGTATAAACCGTGAAATTATGCTCCAACTGGTAAAGAGATAGGCTAAGAAGTCAACAAGTTGCACTATGAACTAATAAAGAAGAGAAAGGGAGAAAGAAAATTAGCTTGATGGTGACCTTGAAAGTGGATGTTGGATATCTCTATGGTTGCAGAATGCTAGTAAATAAGCAAATTGAAGTACTAGCCAGGGTTAATTTTATGAGAACAGTAATCAAAACCAAGATGTCTATGTAGGGTTTTAATGCAAAGATTAAAACTTACCAAAATGGCCGCCTTCATCATTTGGGCCACAGAGGTCAAGAAATTATTTTGCTGTACTTGTCCTGACCGTGTGCTGTATACAAGAAGCGTGTGAATTAAAATTATGTCTTCTTTGTTCTGCAAGTGGATTTACTTGTTTTGTTTGCGCAAACATACATGAAAACAACAACAACAAAAAATGGTGACGGACTATCATTACCCAAATTGATAGCAGCTGTGCTTACTGAAAAATGTTTCCCTCAAATCTGTTGACAAGTTGGAAATAACAAAAAAGGGAAATGCACCATGTGATCTACTCAAGTTCTGTCTGAGCAGATTCTCCATCTGTACATTCGCTTTGTCTGTGTAGCCACTGAATTTTGTGCAGAAGCGATTGCAGCCAAATTATCACACAGTTTCTTACTGTATCCCAGTTAAGAACAAAATTTTCAGTCCGGATTTTTGCCCCTGGAACTAGCAGGTGTGCACTACGAAACCTGTGAAGGATCGCATTGTGGATCTGTGCCAAGATTTCTGCTTCTGTCCCTGTAACAGATCTCCTTTGGAATACCTTTCCTAGCAGCAATTTCATCGGAATGAGGTACAAGACAAGGTTTAGAACAAGAAAAAGTTAGGTGGGCATCACGAGCAGGTTGGTGTCGTTGTGTGGAGGCTGCATTCCAACATAGACATCAGGCATCCTACTGAGCCGGTCACTGCATAAAAACATTCGAAGAGCCACACTATGTCGGACGAAAGACCTTTTCATCTGAGAGTTCTGTTTCACAGTGGCCGACAGGACATTATTATTATTATTATTATTATTATTATTATTATTATTAGAACATTTCTATGCCGCCCCTTGCCGAAGCCGCGGGGTGGCTTACAACACAATAAAATACAATACAATACAAAAATAACAATATAAAATTAAAATTAATAATATAAAATAAATAAATAATATAAAAGATATAAAAGAAAAGTTATAAAAGAAAAAGAAAAAAGAAAAGAAGTCGCCCTGGCCAGATAAATAAGTAAATATTGTTAACAATTAAAATGACGTTTAAATAAAAAGGTCTTCACCTGGTGCCGAAAAACAAATAACGACGGTGCCAGGTGGACCTCTCTGGGGAGCACATTTCATGGATTGGGCGCCACCGCAGAGAAAGCCCTCCTCTGAGTACCTATCCTCCTAATTTCTCTCACAGAGGGCTCCCGGAGAAGGGCCTCTCCCGCAGCTCTCAAGGGGCGGTCGGGCATATATGGATGTAAGCGCTCCTTCAGGTAACCAGGTCCCAAGCCGTTTAGGGCTTTATAGTCATAACCAACACCTTGAATTGGGCCTGGACTTTAATGGGAAGCCAGTGAAGCTGTCGGAGGACTGGAGTCATGTGAACATAACACCCAGTCCCCGTCAGCAACCTGGCAGCTCTATTTTGAACCAATTGAAGTATCCGGACCGTCTTCAAGGGAAGCCCCACGTAAAGCGCGTTACAGAAGTCAAGGCGGGAAGTCACCAGCGCGTGTGTCACCGTCTCCAGGCAGTCATACTCCAGGTAGGGGCGCAGCTGATTAATCAGCCGAAGCTGAAGGAAAACGCTCCTCGCCACCGCTGTCACCTGAGCTTCCAATGAAAGCTCCGGGTCGAGGAGTACTCCTAAGCTGCGGACCTTGTCCCTAAGAGGGAGTGCAATCCCATGCAGGACCAGGTCAAATCCACCCTCTCCGAAGCCCGATCCGCCAACCAACAGGACCTCCGTCTTGTCTGGATTGAGCTTCAGTTTATTGGCTCTCATCCAGCCCATTACCTCAGCCAAGCACCGGTTCAGCACAGCCACTGCCTCACCTGGATTAGTGGAAAATGAGAGGTAGAGCTGGGTATCATCAGCGTACTGATGATTCTGCAGCCCACGCCTCCTGATGACCTCTCCCAGCAGTTTCATATAGATGTTAAACAGCAAAGGGGACAAAATGGAGCCCTGTGGTACTCCATGGCATAGCTGCCATGGCTCAGAGCCATAGTCCCCCAGCACTACCTTCTGGAATCGGCCGTTGAGATAGGAGTGGAACCACTGCAAAGCAGTGCCTCCGACCCCCAATCCCGCTAGCCTATCCAGAAGGATACCATGGTCGATGGTATTGAAAGCCGCTGAGAGGTCCAGAAGAACCAACAGGGACACACTCCCCCTGTCCTTCTCCCTGCACAGGTCATCGTACAGGGCGACCAAGACATGCATGGGGAAAATAGTAAAAAGGACACGGGTGCCTCCTCCTGATTTTGTATTGCAGCAAATGGTATCAGGCACGCTGATTTAACATATAGCTATCATCTCTAGCAGCCACTGAAGGCCCTCTCCTACATCAATTTGTTCAGTTTTCTTTTAAAGCCATCTGATTCGCTGGCCTTTGTCACAAATTCAATAGTTTAACCTTCTTCCTTAACAAGGATAAGATAGGATAGGAGGATAGGATAGGTGTAGAATGGGAAGGGGCCTATAGGCCACTGAGTCCAGTTGCTGTTCTGCTTCCACATGTGGTCACCCATCCAGCTGCAGGCCTGCGACTTGGTAGCTTAGCAAAGGTGACTTGACATGCTAGCTCATTGTATAGCTATGCAGGCAAAACCAAACCTCCCATAAAGAATGCAGGCAATAGTTGCATTTGGGATCATTTTTGACCCTGGACAAAAGTGCCTCAAGCAAGAACAATGCTGATGATGAAAAACCTTAGTTCTTGCTGAAGCTTTCCCCCAGGAGGACTCAATCCACATAAGAATGGCTTTCATGTAGCAGCAAGAACATGCAATTTAAAGTTCAGTTCTTTCTGAGGCTATGCAAACCTCCCTGAAATATCCATAACAATGCTTGGCCACTTGACCTTTTCTTTTCATAACAATAGTTTTTCCTACTAACATAGCAAAGTTTTTCTCCAATAGATTTTAATTCTGTTTGCTGGAGGTGTTAGCTATGGATCTTAGCTTGAAAAAGGGACCAAGATGATCTGTATCAAGCCACGTTTTGTTGCTTTTTTGGAGTCTATTTTGCAGGGTATAAAAGTATACCATATAACTGTCCTTATAGCAATTCTGGGGTACTTTTGGTTTGCAGGGGAAAATGTGCTAAAGGAAATAGGATGAAATGGGGTAAGTTTAGACTGCACACTTGGTGGTAATACCATAGGAGGACTAGTGAGTAGAACTGCTTATGTGCAGATTGCAGTACAACCCATGAGCTGGGGATTACCATGCACCACATGATGTTGGATGCGCATTCACAACTTCATCCGATGACCACGGTTCCCTGCCCTATGCACAATCATCTCTCTATCACTTCAGCCCCGTGCTCACCCCATTTAAAGCAAAATTTTCCAAATCACTGTAGAGTCGGACCAACCTCTTGATAATTTTGGCAACCATTTTCTGCATTTTCTCCAGCACTACAATATCCTTTTGAGGTGTGATGACTAGAATTATACTCAATATTCCAGCTGTGGTTGCATAATAGATTTGTCCAAGGGCAGTATGATATTCTTGGCATTTTTTAAAACTATCAGTTCTTAACAAACCCAACATGGAATCTTCACATGGATTTGCTCACTGATTTTTTTCTTTTTCTTTTTACAATAGCCTCACAAGGGGAGGGTGTGTGCCATATAATGGGTCCATGGAAGTCCAATACTAAAAACACAAACTGGCTCTCCAGGGCCCCTGGTAGGAATTTTCCTAACTCTACCTGAAGGAAGCAAGAAGCAAACCTGGAACTTTCTTCATGCCAAAAAAGTGTTTTACCACAGAGCTGTTGTCTTCCTGCGGTTGCTAAATTATTTGGGTGCCTAACTTCCTTTTATCTTGGGGTCCCTTCTCATTCTCACTAAGCTGAACCATGGCATTTGCATCCATGTGATTCATGTCTTACACATGTTTTGATGTGTAAGAAATGTAGTAAAACCAGTGCTTTTTCAGTTTCTGTGGGAGGTTGATTGAAGGCCCATTTGGAAAATGGTGTCTGCAGACTCCTGACAACCTGCTTATGTCATCTTTGAAGTTTTTCCTGGAATGCCTTCCATGTCATACAGGTAGAAATTGCTGCCATGAGATTCCTGTGAAGAATTGCATTATTAGCTGAATGTTTGTTTCACTTTCTTGAGAAAAAGAAAGGTGAAATTATTATTAGGGATGCCAAATGATCAGAAAAACACTGTCTTGGTCTATGCATGTCCCTTTAACAGAAGTTTGATTTTCTGACATGGGACTGAGATCGTTCCACCTGCAGGGATTTTCACTTGCTAAGGTCTTGTGCATTGTGCTGCTATTCAAAAGAAAGGTGTTAGGGCCAGTTGAGAAGCTGGCAAACCTTGTTTTCCAGTACCAAATGCCAGGAAGCATTTCAGGACACACTCATGTAGGGAACAGGATGCATAGGAGACAGATTGAAAGGCGAAGGAGACCCGGGTGATGGAAAAGTATGGGTACCAAGGACAAGTTTTGAGACCTCTGCTGGGCCCCGACATGAAGTTTTGGGAAACTGACTGTCCCAGATGGCTGGACAGTTAGCCAGTCTCCCTCATGTGCCTCTGTGCTCCTGGCCAATAGGATATTCTGCAGTTAGGAAAAAAGCCATCCCTCCTTTGGGGTGTGGGGATTTTAAGAACAAAAGAAGAGCTCTGGTGACCAAGGGTCCATCCAATCCATCATCCTGGTCACATGGTGGCCAATGAAAACCCACAAGCAGGAATTCCTGCTTCTGTAACTGCATCCTGCTGTCAAGTCTTTCAGTGCATGCAGGGACCAGCCTCTGATGCCAGAGATAGCCTTTTCCTCCATCAGTTTGTCCAATCCCCTTTTAAAGCCATCCAGATTAATGGCTGTCAGTGCACTTTCCTTGCGAGGGTTGAAATGCTTTTTCTAGGACTTCCTTACTGTTAAAGGTTAAATAAGCTGGTGGGGGGGGGGTGTCTCTGTCATTTTGGCCTTTGGTATCCCTGGAAAGTAGCACCAAGCGTTTGTCCCAAATGAAATTCGACTTTCAGACTAAACCAAGTTTGACACTGCTGATCCAACTTGTACAGCTGTTCCGTGTACTTTGAAGCCCCCGACGCCCAGCAATAGCATCCCAGGAAATGCTGTCTGTTCTACAGATGAGAAGGACTGTGGTTTGGTGGCAGAGCTCTGCAGGCAGAAGGGACCCAGGATTGATTTTTGGCATCTCTGGGAAGGGCCCGGAAAGACTCTTGCCTGAAACTCTGGATAACTGCTGAGGGTCAGTCAAGTCAATCCTGCACTTGCTGGAGATTTCCGATTAAGTGGCTTCATGAGAAACACTGAAAACCAGTGACCAGCATGTGCCTCTTGTGACTGAATCATCTTCATTCACAATACAAATTCTTGTCCTATCCCTGCAGTGAAACACTTAGCATTTTTGTGGTGATACGTGGCATGTCCAGGGATGTGCAGGTGAGGTTAATTTGGAAAAGATCCCAGGAAAAATGGTTAATTAAACATCTCTGTTGCCCCGTCACTAGCCAGTTCAGGTCCTCACCCAATAAGGTTGCTTTTAAGTTTTGCAAATGATATTAGGAGACTGGATCTGGATCTTTCACTTCTCACTTAGTGTGGCTCTGGGAACAGACCTGAATAATGGTTGGTATTTTGGATCATAAGCACCAGCCTAAGTTTTTGCTCAAGCATAAATTTTCCAAATTTAACTGCAGGAGTGATTTGGGTGGTTGTCAGAACCAAATAGCAGCAACAGGCAGTCAGCTAGGACAGGGGCCTCCCATGTTCTGAACTCGAATGCAATAGACCATTGAGCAAATGTGAGATGTCTCAGTGGGGACCAAAGCTGATGCGGGGTTGGATTCCATAGTGCTCTTTCTGTGCTGTCCCATCTCACTCTTTCTCCAGGAGTGTTCACAAAAAAGGGAGAAATTCAGCTGAGAAAATTTTCAGAAGCATCTCTATAGAATCCTCTGATTTCTGCTGAGCACTCTTTGATGAAAGAGCTGTTCTACTTCCCAGTCTCAGCTTCAAGACTCTGGTCCTGTCCCTATGGATAGAGCACGATAATTCCTCTATGTGACAAACTGTTTCTCCTATGTTGTGGCATTTGCTGAAGTGTCCTAGTCTATAATAACTGTTATTGTCAAGGACAATGCACTTAGTCCACCACTGAGAAGTTCTGAAGTGTTCATCCACCTTCTTTCAATGCCATTGCCCAGGTTTCTCCTCCTGTACATACAGCATGTACTGGATGTTCTCATTAAGCCCTTCTTCATTTAGTCAGTGTGCAAAGCCAAAATAAGAAACAAATAAACAGAAAATGAAGCTTCAATTGAGAAATAAAATTGCTTTTGCACCAGGTTGGTGATCTAATTGGGACTGATATGATGAGGAAGCAGAGGAGCAGCAAACGAGTCATCCCCAGCAGGAGGCTAAGAATAAGCACTTCTTGCTTGAAAAATCATTGATATCAGTCATCATCTCAAAATTAGCCTTTAATGCCACTTATTGGATTTTGGTCACAAGCTGCTCCTGGGATCTAACGCTGATGGGGTTGCTGTTTCACAGCTCATGCATGACAAGGCGACTGCCTACAGAAAAGTGTCTTTCAGAGCTGCTGCAGGGCTAATGGTGTCTCTAATAGGGATCAGGACTTTTGCCTTCAGGTCACCAGGTGTGACAGGATATTATTAAAATGTGAGGGCAGCTCAGTGGCTTGCATGAAAGGAGCCAGTTCCATGAATCCTGCTGCTCTGCAACACAGGTAACCAAATCCACTCACCAGCTTCAGCATTTAGACATGGCATGAGCCTTCATCCTGCTGACATGTATCTCCAGTTAGTTGTAGGCAACATCAAAAACATATTGGAGGTTATTCACAGCCATGTGTAATGCATCTGCTGGGCGTTTCACTCTAGTGTTACAATAGACATACCAGGTGAGATACTGTATCCTGAGCACAGCATTGTCCTGGATAAGTTTTAGTTGGTGCAGCAGGAGAGTCTCTGCAAGGTGCTTGGATAGGTATATGTGACCATTTCTGTACTGAAGGATTCTCTTGGGTTAGAAAACTGGCAGGGATATTTGCTGCCTCAGCCAGGAAGAAGGTCAATGCCTCAGTGTAAGAGGAAATGGTCCTCAGTCACATGGAAGAGGCAGAGGTAAGACCATTCCTGAAGAAGGCTTCCCTTGACCCACAATATCTCAGCATCTTTCAGCTGGTAGCAAGCATTCTTCCCCTGTCCTTGGGCAGGTTGATGCCAACTAGCTCCAGATGCTCTTGAATGAGATTGATTATTGGAAGCAATTTCAGTTAGGGTTCAGGCCAGGTTTTGACAAGCCTTGGCCTATGTTGGGAAAGAGACAGAGGAAATGTTACCTACTTGATTTTTTTTTTTGATCTCTTGGTGGGTTTCCATAGTATGGACCATGGTTTCCTTCTGGACTGATTGTGTGAGTAGTTGAAAGTGGGAATCACTACCCTGCAGTAGTTTCAGTCCTACTCAGATTGTCACCTCCTGAATGTAGTCCTTGGGGAATATTGCAGTCCCATGGATTCTCCAGTGTGGTTTTCCTCAGGGGTTGGTTTTAGTCTGCATAGTATTTAGCATCTACATGAAACCAGAGTGTTCACCTGAAATTTTGGAGAGCATTGCCATTAACGTACTAGAACCACACAGGTCAATTTCTCCTTTGCATCTTCATCAGCTGAGGCAGTGGATGTGCTAGATTGGTGCTTGGTTGTGACAATGGACCAGATGAAGTCTAATAAATTGAAGCACAATCCAGACAAGACCAAGATGCGGTTAGTGGGTCATTTTTCTGCTTAACTTGTTCTGTATTAGGTTGCACAGCCCCTGGAGGGCAGGTGTATAGCTTGGGGTTTCTCTTGGAGCCATCTTTGTCATTTGAGGCTCAGGAGGGCTCAGTGGCATGGAGCACCTCCTACAAACTTCACTTGGGGGCCTAGGGATGCTCTGAAGCTCTGCTCCTCTAGTGTTTGCTAGAGGCTAGACTTCCTCTCGTGCTCATCCCTGTCTTGGAAAGTGAGTTGATCCAAGAGGAAGTCTGCAAATACTTGAGGAATGAAGGTTGCATAACTGGCAAACTTCTTCTGCATCATGTGCAGTAGCACAGGCAAAGGTTTCTGCCCATGGCATAGAAGAGGGAAGCTGCTTGTGAAGTGTTCATGGAGGGCTTGACTTCTTGACTGCGTGAGTGCTGGGCACACTTGCCATGAACTCAGACTCACAGCTGCATCAAAGCAGATTGGAGTCCAGGGAGTTGAGCCAGGGAATCTGCTGCATTCCCACTCCAAAAGCAGATCCTTCCCTATGGCACATCCCAATGGTGTCCCTATCTGGAAAGGAATAACCTGGCTTCAGTAGCATATGCTCAAGCAACCTGCAAAGATAGGATCCTGCAGAAGAAGCAGCTTGTGCAAAATATGGCAGACAGATAACAATGTACCACACCATTTCTGGCCCACTTCCACTGGTTGTTTTTGTGCCCCCGAGGCCAATTCAAGTTGTCTGTTTGACCTCTAGAGCTCAGGAGCACAATATCTGGTGGAGCGCCTCTCCCGCAATGAACCAACTTGTCCACCAAGCTCACTTGCTAAGGCCTTTTCCAAGGTGTTAGCAAACTCTTCTCCAAGAGTTGCTTGGAGAGTGGCTGCCTTCTCGAGGGCAGCCCCCAGTTGTAGAATAAACTCCATAGCAAGGCCCTCCTGAGCACAACACACGTACCTTTATTTTTGGTGTCAGGTTAGGAATTCTCTACTCCCAATAATTTGACAGCAAATGCCAGGTCTTTAATCAAGTCACTGGATATTGTTTGGATATGTGTGTATATGTCTTCTGTCTTTGTATATGTTTGTAGGTAAACTGTTTTATATTAAAGACAATATTGCATTTTAAAGGTTTTAATCTTTGGACACCATCTAGAGAGCGCTGGCTACTTTAATTTATTACATTCAATAAAACAAATGAATAAAACATGCAGGTTTTGACCAGAGATCTCAGCTTTTTAGATGGGCCCTGCAATTTTGCTTTTTGCAGAGATATTAGCCAGGAATAATGTTTGACTATTTGTTGCATAAATCCTCACCAGCTGATTTCTGCACATAAGGAAGGTGATATTAAAAGCAGAAGTGTGGGCCCAGCCAGATTTTCTTCTGGTCAGCTGGCAATTTTGTTCTGATATCAGCTGCAAAGGAGGCCAGGACTTTTCTTCGATAGGAAAGGGAAAGTTGACAGGAGCAGTTTTTCATGCCAGGGTAAAGAAATCGGCACCTGTAGTGCTGAACAGTTAGCAAAATTGTCAAATAACTTTGTTTTCTTAGGGGGAGAGGCTAACTAATCTGAATAGCTTGCCTTTGGATTAACTAGGAAATACTTCAATAGGGGACACCTCTCACCTAAGTGGGAATATACAAGAAATTAATTTTAGTTAGTTTTTGTCCAGGATTCACCTACGTTAAACCTCCCAGACTGAATGCAAACTTATGACCATACATTTACAGGTTTACAATATTTTCTGCAATCCCCCCAAATGTATTTGTCAGCATACATGCATTTGAGAAATGCACATAAAATGCGCATTTTCCAAAATGCGCATTTCCCAAAATTTTCCAAAATGCACATAAAATGCGTATTTTCCAAAATGCACATAAGTGCATATTTCTCAATGGGAGAAGAAAGTGGACATTTCAAAGATGTACCCAACTGATTCATACATTTGGAAAACATTCCTGTGAAAAGGTAAAAAAAAGCAAAGCAAAGCTTACCATCTGCTATGGACATAAGATGGGATGCTTTTCAAGGAGGGATTTGGAGAACTTGACCAAGTCTGAATTTTCTGGTATGGGTATCCCTTCCCCTCACCCCAGCTCTGAGCATCTCTGTGTGAAGAGGGGGTGCGGCTGGAATCAGACAGAGAAGAAGCAAGGCATGGAGACGGAGAGAGGAGCCTGGGTTCTGCAAGCTAGCAGCATTTGGGGGCATTGGCTGTCTCTCTCTGATGTGGGACTGGTGAATTGTGTCCATCTGTTTGAGTGTTTAAGCTGTGCTTCCACCTACACTCAACCTGCATATTTGTAAATAAACAGAACTACTGCCAGAAAGCCACAAATGAATGGCTTGCAATGGAAACAAACCTGAACGAGTGCTGCACTCCTGGAATTCCTCCCCATGAACAAAAAGGGTTGCGTGTGACATTGTTAAATGCAGAGAAGACCTGGTCCACCTCATATCTGAGTCGCAGAGATCCTTGGTCCCTCTCCAACATCCACAGATCGGTTGTAGATATCTCAAAGGAACATCTATGCCTGTGAGCTGGAAGCTTGCATGATTAGGGCTCAAGCTTACCTACAGTCTTGTGGTCTGTCTAGGTAAAGTCTTCTCCTGTGTCTGAGGCAGGGTCTTCAGGAACAGGGCCAAGAAGTTATGCAATCTTGTGAATGGAACTGCACCATGGCCCATTGCACTCTTCTGCATGTGAAGGGCCTCCTTCTTCTTCACAACTGTTCTCCATTCCAATGCTTCAGTGGCATCCTGGCTGGAGGATTGACTTTAGACAGCTGTGTGTGGGCACTTAGTTTCTCCACACTAAATGCTGAGTAGTGCATTTAAAGTAGGGATGAAGAACCTCAGGCCCAGTGGCCAAACTTGACTTGTCCTCATCCTAAGATGATGGTCTGGGGTTTTCCAAAAGATTAAATCCATTTCCTTTGCTCCCACCTTATATTTTGCTGGTTTCCTGGCTCTTGCAACGTGTTTTCCCCATTCTAAAAAGTGTCTCTCTCTTAAGATTTAGTTAATGACAATATAAGCTATAAGCTACCATATGCTGGTATTTTTGGCCCATCTTCTTGCACAGGTCCCTGTCCACCCTGAGGTTATGGCCTCAAGCGCAGGTCCTGAAATGGAGCTTGGCCCTCTGGCTGAAAGAGGCTCAGCACCTCTGTTTTAAAAGGTGGGGCTCACTGCTGTTTCTGCTTACTATATTTTGGATCTTCTGTTGCTTCTTGTTGGTACATTGTATTCCTGGAGTTGGGACTTCATTGTAAGCTGCCCTGAGAGGACACCATCTTGTAAGAAAGCCCCAAATTCATAGGAGAATGAAATAAATGAACGGTGGATAAACATGGTTAATTCCTTTTGACTTCAACAAGAAGTTGCACACACTGTGAAAACTTTCCTGATGAAGTCAGTGAAACTTAGCTGTGCCCAGCTGGGGCTGGATCAAGGCTCGGGCAGTGGGAAGAGAGCCTGCACTTCTCTGGGTGCCTTCCTGCGGGTTATTTGCCAGCTCACCATGTTTAAGAATGACCACCACAACAGGGAGCCTCAAGACATCTTCAAGACCAGCACAGTTATTTCGGCATATGTTTCCATGAACTAAAGTCTGCTTGATCAGATGCAAAGTGTTGATTTAAGTTGTAGGCTTTTATACACATGGTTGTGGGGGCAGAACTCATCCTGGTCCCTAAGAAGTAAATATGTGGAAATATGCATAAGATCAGGCCAGGAATGCTTACATACGTGCCTCTGTCAGAGGACAACTGGAAAACAGAAAGATGTTTTGGAACTTTGGACACAGGTTGCCAACTTTGGAACCTATCCCTGTAGCTATTGCATTAGCAGCAGGTTGCTTTGTATCCATTAATGCTGATCGCATTTAGATCCCTGGGGCTAAGAGCTTTACCTTCAGGTTCCAGCTTATCCAATCCCAGTTAAGGGCAAGGCAAATGGC
Source organism: Varanus komodoensis (assembly GCF_004798865.1). Taxonomy (NCBI): domain Eukaryota; kingdom Metazoa; phylum Chordata; class Lepidosauria; order Squamata; family Varanidae; genus Varanus; species Varanus komodoensis. Next base: position 2,896,057 of record NW_025336045.1, read on the forward strand.
AGGCAGCTGCCATTTTCTTCTGCACCCAGGCCAGCTGAGAACTCCTGGAGTGTGAAGATTCCACTTACTTGAAAGGGAGCAAGGAAAACAACCACCCTGCTCCTACTTAGCAACAGGTCGAGGTCAGGAACAACTACAAACTCATTATTTTATCAGCTGAATGTTTTCTGAGTCACACCTTATGTAAGCAGTATTATTTTTTAAAGGTTTCTAATTTGGAAGAGCTCATTTGAGAACCAGCAAAGCTGACCGTGCAATTACAGTTCTGCGACAACAAGCTGTCTTCATCTGGTATGCACAGGCAAGCTACAGACACCAGCAGGAACACAAATAAGAGGTAGAGGAAAAACGGATTCATTAAAGACTTGGGCTAAAGCCCCTCAAAAGCTTGTTAAAAATGGTCATTTTGAGTTGGGGCATTGCATTGATTATGGAGTTCCTTCCTTTCTGGGGGCTCAGCCTCTGAAAAGCCTTTCTCCGGTCCCCTTAGAAGCTGGTGGGACTGAGACAAGGGCTTCTCTGGGAGAATCAGAATTTGGAGTGTGAGCAGGTGACCTGGTCCTGGGCTACTGGAGGCTTTCCACAAAATAACTAGCCCTCTGAAATCTCCTTTAGCCACTGCATGGAGGGATGGTCATGTGGCAGTGCTAGCCACACCCCCAGGGCTGGGGGCAAAGCCCAGGACTCATCCAAAGGATCTAGGCAGTGAGATGCCAGATTCCAGTAGCAAGGCCATCAATGCATTGTGGAAGCATGAAACATGCCTGGAAAGGAATCCAGAACCACTGAAGTGGTCAAATGTTGAATGCAGTCACAGGCCCAGGGGGTGAAAGAACGTTTTGTCTTCAGCAGCACTGGAAGCTGTGCTTCTCAGAGGAGGAGAAAGACTGGCTGCCACCTGTCCTTCAGAAGGAGCCAGGCAAGGAAAGCGGACCAAAGTTGTCCCTGGAGTGCTCACTGCTATGCTACTTTGCCAGCCACTGCTCTTACATTCTCCGGCCGTATTTGCATCGTTAAAAACAATAACATTCTGACCTGCCTTGGCTCCCTTATGCTGCCTACATAGTGTGAGTGCATGGGCTGAAATTCCCTTTAGGGTCTTTGCCAGCTTCCTATGGGACGGGTGCGCAACCTCAGCTCTGGGGCCTGAAATGAGCTGCGCAGGTTCCCTGAAGGCCAGGCCCCTTTCCTCCAGCCACTGGCTTTTGCTGCGTTCCACGCTCTTGTGCAGCTTCCCCCATCCATTCTGAAAGCTTGAAAAGCTTCTCCAAAGCAGGCCCCAAGTGAGGCTGCCGCAAAGAGGAGAGGGGCAGTCCATCAGGTTTGCTGGTCTTTTTGTGTTAATCATGTCTTTGCAGAAGAGAATAAATGGGGGAGAGGCTGGGAAAATTTAAGGGGGCAGCCCCCCCCCCCATTCCCTGCAGCTATAGACCCACTTTTGAGGCTTACTTACTGGCAGTAAGAGCTTTAAGTTAAACTTTAAGTTTAAGAGCTTTAAGTAAGAGCTTTAAGTCAAAATACCGTCCCGCCAAGCTCTGCCTGCCTTGCACAAGACCCACCAGTGAAATGCAGTCCCAGGTGTTTCTCTGCAATGCAATTCGGCCAAGGGGCCATAAGAAGTTTTGTGCCTTTGTCCCAGAGCTACAAACCTTCTTGTTTGTGCCTTAGAATGCCCCATCCTGGATGAGGCACCTTTGGCATAGCAGTGGAAATGACAGTTCCTTCAAAATACTGGTGTTTTGTATATTCCTAAATTGTGCAGGAAAGAAAAGGACCTATTTCTGGCCATCTGCTGGAAGCCAGGAATAGCATAAGAATAGAAAAGATATAAATCCTATTATTCTAGCCTGGCCACTGTAGAACAATTACGGTGTAGTTTTAGCTATTGTAGTGTAGAAAATGTTGCAAAGCTTCAAGCAGTGAATGGAGAAGAGTTCTGAAGCCGATTGTCTTCCTAATGGGAAATGCACAATGATGAGAAGGCAGGATGAAAAAGCTGAAGTCTTCAGTAGCCTAGAATTAAAGAAAGCAAGGTGCAAGCTTAAAATCTAAACGATTCTGTGAATGTCAAGCCAAGTTATTATTTTTCTCCATGCACTGATAATAGGGCATGCAGAAGAAAGTGGAAATTACAAAGGCAAGAACATGCCAAAGAAACACAAAGAAATAATTTTCTATTCAAAACTATATGAAAGTGCGACACACACATACTGTGCATCATTGTTGAACTTAAGCACTAGGGCAATTCAGAGAGTGATAAGATTCTGTTTCAGGGAGACATGCAATGGATACTGGAAGTATAACGAAGCGTGACTTATCTCTAGACATCTTTCATGTCCTCATGTTGTCTGTGGGGAGTTTATTCCTCCCTGCAGAGTCACCAGAACTGTGCATAGTCTGGCAAGGAGAATTTGAGGCCAAAGGAGAATCCAGGCCCTGGCCCATCACTTGGTGTGCATTGCCTGTTCTGCTAGCTGCAAGGTATTTTGAAAGAAATGACTGATTAGTGTATGGAATGGCGTATATGAACTATTGAAAATTGAGACGTTCCAGGCATAATGGGTGAAAGTCAGCCTCTTATAAAAACAGATAAGTTTTTATATGTCTCTCTGTTTCATCTGTTTTATATGTCTCTCTGTTTCAGGGTGGCTGGGAATGGAAAAGTTGAGAAAGAGGGAGAGGAAAAAGAGGATCTTACAGAGTATTGGATGACACTGAAATGAAATGAAATGAAATGAAATGAAATGAAATGAAATGAAGGGATGATAGACTTTGTGGTCACCATATAGTTCTGAAGGGCTGGGTTGGAGTATAAAAGTAGTAAAACAGTCCTCCCTGGTGTGGTGCCTCCAGATGTTTTGGACCTCAGCTTCCATCTTCCTGAGATGCTCTGCAGGAGGTATAGTGTAGCTCAAGATACCTGAAGGGCATGAGGACAAGGGAGGATGTGGCAAGGACTTGATCGTTCTGTTTCATCTTCTTCCTTATGTGTCTCTGAAAAATCAGAAGAGAGGTGCAGACTCTGAGCAGAAAGTTGGACCTTGACTTTGACCCAGCTGATGGAGGCCCAGTCAGGTCAGTTGGACTGGTGGTAGTAAAAATGTAGGAATCTGTCCTCAGATCCCTATATTACCCCTGAACTTGTGACACTTGCCAGCCTGCGTCCCAGGAGACAGAGCTTGCACTTCCTGAGGATGTAGAGCTCTTCAGGTGATCAGTGCAGATGATGATCTTTGACGAAACCAGCAAAAAGGAAGCAGAATGCCAGAAGACTGCTGTTTGCAGAACTTCCATCTCCATTAAAGGATGGAGCCTGCCCTAAAAGGAAAAGAGGCCTCAGTTCAGCCTTTGTTGGACAAGGTCACTCATTTGGAACTGTCTGAGCTTCTGCATGAGATCAAACAGGGCAGGAAAAATTCAGTACACAGCCTTGGCTCACATCTGTGTCTGTGTAGTTTGATTTATACACACTTGATTGCTCTTTATGCCCCTCCATTGTACAGTGCATTAAAATCTCCTTACTGGATCATCTGTTGAAGCAGGTGGTATCAGGATGGGCGTTATGTGGCATCATCAAGAGGTCACCTAGTGTAGCTGCAGCACCACCCAGTCAGGCATCACTACTGCTGGTGAGCCCCATCTCCAGAAGGCACGCACTGGGGCACGTTGCTGATGGCCTCCTCCAACTGACAGCCAGCCCTGCATGGGAGGAATAGCAAATAGAAATCCATTCCAAGAGAATGCAAGGACAGAAATCTGAAGCTCCGGAGAAAATATGACTCATTTGAGCTTCGTCCTATTCTTTATGGAAGAGGACGTTGATGTCTAAATACATCAAAGCATCTTCTAAGCCACGTGTATTACGTGGGACCAAAAGTGCTTAGGCTTGTCTTTATCAGGGCCTTGACGCATCTACTTCTTAACACATGGTTTCATCCAAGCTGTTTGCTCATTTTCGCTAGCATGTGTTTAGGCCCACTGCTCTTCATCAGCTGTTGGGGAGATGTTGGCAGTTACTCTCGCTTATTCACCACTGAAAGTCAATTGTCTCTATAAAAAAAGAAGAGGAGAGGAAAACATCCACTCAAGTGAGCATTTAGCTGCTATATGGCTTCAATCTGTGGCTTGGAGAGGAATGATAATCATAAATTTTAAAATCTAGCCATTTTGTGGATGCTGTTGCAATGACGGTAGATGCGTCCTTTTAAAAACAGAAAGTTGCTATACCATTACTGTTAATTTGGCGGCTCGTCTCAAGAAGCCAAACAAATTGAAGGCCAATCACAGGGCACTCCAGTACCAAACTTGCCACTCTCTTGTCCCTTTCTGCGTTTCAATTCCCCATCTAGATTGCTAAAAATAAACAAATGTTCTAACTGCAAACATTTCTTTGCAGCACCAGCTGCTAAGCAAATAAACTTCCAAATAAAAATGTTGTCATTGTGAAATAAGATATATTTAATTAAATAAAGGAGAAAAAGCAAAGTGCCATTACAAGAACATAAAACTGTAAGGCGCAAGATAAAGCTAAATTACTACAAGGCAGCTCAGTTCAATCTAATCCTTCAAGATAAAGATGAAACCAGAAAATTGCACATATTGTGAAATCAGCATAAGCTCTAAGCTAATATTAACTGGGGAGATATAAACTGATTTATAATAAATACAAGTGTGAATGCTAGGATTAGTTTGGAAAATGCAAACAGAACCACATTGGGATATAAAATAGTCCCCTTTTTTGTCTGGCAACACAAGAAGAAAGGTGTATCCAAAACTGCATGAGCACCTTTACAGAAGATCTAATATGGAAATATCGCACATTATCATCACCACCACCACAACCAGACCATATTGCTGCTAGAAATTTGAAATTCTGCTCAGGCCAGTGTGGTGCAGCATGCCTGCGTGAGTATTCATCTGCTTTTACTAGGGTGGGGTAAGCAACTTCAGGGGGCCTAGGGGTGTCTTGTCTCATGGCAACTCCCTTTTTTGGCAACTGTCCAGGCCATAAGGGACAAGTTTACCTCATTGTCAAGCTGCATTTGTTGCAAGGCTCTGCAGCTGCCAGACTTCAGTGGCACATCAGTGATTCCATTTGTGTTTGTGGGGATAGACTGGGGCACTGGGGCACATGTTGCCTCCCTGAGTTCTAAGGAAAAGTAGCTTCCCAGGGGGAGATTATGAGAATATATACAGCAGTGAATAGCAGGATGTTAGCTATTCTCAGCCACTTTATGGTCCCCATTGGATTCTATCCTGTGTTAATCCTAATCAGGGTAGACCTATTGAAATCAATGAGACTTAAGTTAGACTAATACTGGATGCAACTCATTGTGTTTGTAATGTTGCTTGGAGAAAGTCATTGGAACAGACGACTGTCATGTGCTAAAGGCTGCACCCTCGCCCTACCCATCTTCACTCTGAATCTCTTTCTAGGAAAGGCAGTGGTAGGACTTTTAAAGTATTCATTTGTCTACAGTGTGTACTTAGGCTTGCCATCATGAACCTGTTTTTTAAGGCAGGTAGGGAACAAAAATGAGAAGCATATGCTGAAATTGTGGGGGAAATTATCGCCAAGACATATAGCTACTTGAAGGACTTTAGTCTTTGAGCACCATTTTCCTGGGGGAAAGGTGGGTTACGAATAAGTAGATTTTCTCTGAATTTCTCAATTTCATGGCCAGTGGCTTTTATGGCCATCTGTGGGCCCTTTTACTTCTAGACATGGACCCAGGCTCTTTCAATTGAAAGGCCAACATCGTGAATGATCTTGACAAGACTGAATTTTTCATTCACTGCAGTTCCTGCCTTGTTAGCTCACAGGTTGAAGGAGCTGAAACATCTAAAAAGTAATACCTTAACATGATGTGCAGGCATTTCAAAAAGAAAACAATTTCATTGGGTGAAATCCAATGTTATATAGCAAGACTTTCTCTGTTCTGCAAGAACCCCCAGAACAGATTTGGATGGCATGCAGGAAGGAAGGCTTAACTTGATTCAACCCATTCATTCCACCCTGCTAGGGTGGCCACTTACATACTGCTGAAAAAGAGGACAAAAGAACATACCCATTTGCAAAACAAGTGCATTGCTGCATCAGACATGTAAAGATCTAGAAATAATGACTACTTTGAACAGACAATGCATCACACTCAAGTGAAGAAGATTGCCTAATGGAGGAGGGCCATACTCTCATTGAGCTTGCTTTCTATACAAAGTCCCTTTTCGCCCTTTTTATTGTTCTTTATCATTGCTATGGTTTTCAGTGGGGCAGTGAACAGCCCTTCAAACAGAGACCTGTCTTCTGTAGGACATCTGGCCACTCTATTTTGTGTGTGCCAACTAAGTGGCACTTTTAGGGTACAACCCTGTCCAATATCCTTGGAGGTTTGTCCCATACTGGTTTGTCCCATGCAGAGGATTGCTCTGATAATACCCAGAAAAATGCATAAAGCATTTAAGGCCCTTAAAAAAATGGAGATGCAGATGCAGAATTAGAGTAAAATTTCACCTTACCACTCAGCAGTGCAACTGGCTTTGCAAGTGACTGCGTGCACATCATTGCAAGCGATGGCTTGATAAATGTCTATTGGCTGTCCCGTCTCTTATTTGAATTCCATTGGCTTAGATAAAGCCGTAGAACACATGATCCAGTCAATGGGCAAGCAGAAAGGGAGAACTGTTGAGGTCAATCCTTTTGTTCCCGCAGCTTCCATCTAAGTTCCATCCTTTTAAAACCCTGTTGACTTTGAGTCCACTTTTCTCCTCACAAAAACAGCCAGACTAATGGAAGTCTGCTTCCCTTTCTCCTTTGAACATTAATTTTTATAGCTTTTGCTTTACCCTACTCTGACAAATAAGGGCTGTGTGGTTCAGCCATTAGGCAAGACAGATTTTCTAATCCTCTCCCATCTGCTGAAAAGAAGCTCAAGAAGCTCTTATGACAACAAAGACCAGAAGCCATTGTGGGTTAAGCTATGCATGCATTCCTTCTCCAGAGCAAAACAGTAGCCTTCCCATGAAAAGACAGCTGACCCAAAATGAACACATTAGTTGACTTGACATCTGATACTTTTAACAAACACAGTTTTACTCCTTTAGATTTATATGCTTTCTTTCTCTTGATGCCCTCCTACGATCAGCTCTTTCATTGTACTGAGGCAATACAGTGGGGTACCCCTGGCTTTCAGTGTATCCCAGGATGACATTTTCTGGATTGATATTTGGTCTTTCTCTTGATGCTGCCTCTCAGCGTCAAGCCGTCCCATTCTTTCTTGCCATTCTTTCCAGCTTTTCCCTGGGTTTTGTGCTATAGGAATACAGTTGGATATCAGAGGCTTTCAAGATTTCCAACAGTGCCCCTAAATCCTTTCCCTGGTCAGTTCACAGTATGAACTTGAATGTGTATTTTTCTCTGTTCACAATTCTTCTTATTATATTATCCAAGGTAAATTGGCAAAAATTCCATTTACTAATGAAGGGAGAAAATACAAACACAATTCCTTTTGTTTAATTCTAAGAACAAAACAAAAACAACCACTTATATAATTTGAGGGAAATGAATATATTCATTCTTTTCCATTACTTTATGGAGTCATTATATGTGGTTCTTTGATGTTACATGAAGACTACCTAGGTCGTTTTGTTCCAATTATTCAGTGCAAAGTTGGAAGACTTCCATGCTGTATTCAGACTGACTTTGATGTTGCACCAAAGATCCTTACATCAGACCTAGGTTGTCAGAGTAACTGGATTCATTATTTGGAGAATAAAGATGATTTGTTCTACGTGGCCACTTTCCATTGTTAGTATTGTCCAAAGCAAGCCCTAAAAAGAAGGGAGGTGGCATTTCATGTCATTAGCATGGACGGTTTAAATAAAAACAAAACTTGAAGGTCCACCCATTGATTTTGCATCCTAGGGTTGCACATCTTTTAGAAAGTAAGTCTCATTGCATTCAGTGGGACTTATATTTGAATAGCTGTGCTTGAGATTACCCTGCATGACATATCTTTGACATTTTCAAGGAACTCTGAGCATTGGGCCGTGTTCCATATCATACATGGAGACTCATGTTCATTTATGAGAAGCTTGGGTACTGTATTGTAGAAAAGAAACAGCTGAGCAAGTTGGGTGGTTCTACCTGAACAGATGTGTCGTGACATGCTCACAGCCATTCCTAGGTACAATATACTGTTGCCTTTCTTTAAGTGGTGCAGCGAGAACTGGGCCTTGGGCCGAAGTCCAATGCCCCATAGTCTAGGAGGTTCCCTAGAGATCATCAGGTTTCTCCAGACATTGCCTCTCCTCTCCTCTCCTCTCCTCTCCTCTCCTCTCCTCTCCTCTTGTGCCTGACGACCATTTGAGTTTCTGATCCCTACTCACCCTGTGCAAATGAGCAACTTCCCCAAATCAAGTAGTGACCAAACAGGAGAGTTTTGTAAACGTGTCCAAATTTGCACAACTCCTCTGCTTTACACACATTTCCTCCATAGACTGAAATGGGGCTAATTCAGTCTAATGAGAAAATTGGCATAAATTAGGAAATTTGTGCAAATGGAGCTGAGGATCAGGACCCAAGACAAATGTGAGTATGTCTTCAATGATTGTGTATATTAAATCGCAAATCACATCTATTTATTTATCTATCTCAGGATTGGCAACCAATCCTATAATCATAGAACTGTGGAACTGGAATGGGCCAAGAGGGCCATTGGGTCCATTCCCTGCTCAGTGCAGAACTCCAAGTTAAACCATCCCTCTCAGATGGCTGTCCAGTTGCATCTTGAATGCCTCCACAACCTCCCTAGGTTATTGGTTCCATTGCCGTACCACTCTAACAGTCAGGAAGTTCTTCCAGATGTTCAGGAAGAAGTTCCATATTCACATTCATGTTCCATATTATACATAGAGAGTCATGCCTGGGTACTGCAATGTAGAAAAAGAAACAGCTGAGCAAGTTGAATGGTTTTACCTGAACAGATGTGGCCACTTGGCTTCCTGTAAGTTGAGCCTGTTATTCTGTGTCCTGCATTCTGGGATGATCGAGAAGAGAACCTGGCCTTCCTCTTTGTGACAGCCTTTCAAGTACTTGTAGAGTGCTATCATATCTCATTTCAGTCTTCTCTCTCGAGGCTAAACATGTTCAGTTTTTTTGATCGCTTCTCAAGCATGACTTACTCTGGTAACAGAGCAGGGGTGGGCAAATACATGACAGCCGGACACAACATTGGAGGAGAAGGAATCTGGCACCAGCCCTGTCTTTCCGGCAGCAGCTCTTCCTTCGTTCATTCTTTGCTTTTAGAAATGCTGCATCAAAATCTTGCCTCTTCCTGCTTTCTTCACTCCTCTTCCTTCATGAGGGTTTCTGCATAGCAGAGTCCCCACTGAGGGTTCCCTTCCCGCATGCAAACAACTTCGTTGGTGAGATGGCTGCAGACATCCTGCGATCAAGGTGTAGGGATGATGCTCTTTGCCTAATACCTTCTTTTGCATTCATTGCAAACGCAACGTGCAGCCCACCTTGGGAAACACACACACGAAAGTGGCATTACACTTTCTGAGCATCTTATTACCTTAATGCTGATGCTTCAGTTTTCATGCACTTTTTCTGGATGATTGCACTCTGCAGATTCCCATCCACTGGGGCTGCTGAGGCTATAATCTGATTCTTTGTGCAGCCTTCAAAATAAGAAAGGTTTACTAAATGTCTGCAAGCATTTTTTATGTAGAACTAGATAGGAACAAGTAGCATTCTCTTGGAAAAAAAGTGTTGACAGAAGCTTAAGAATTATGTGAATAATGGAGCAGTCAGAAATTCTCTCTGTCCCCTCACTGGGAAAAAAGGGAACATTTCGAAATGAGCAAGCATATGTTCAGAAAATCTGATTAGGTTTGTTCATCTAAATAAGTTTAGCCAACCCTGTTTTATTGGCCTGTCATACCAGACCAGACAGATGTCTTTTCAATAAATCCCACACCTTTCAATTTCTTTTGTAAACATTCTTTCAGTGTACGTCAAATACTGATTTTATCAAGCAGTTCGCTTTATTGTATAAATCTCGTTTGCCATGTGGCTCTGCAGCTTTGCATTTTAAAACACTTGCCAGAGTGACATGGGTGTGAGGTCAAATTGCAGCTCTGTCTGGAAAACCACATGCCACTTTCCTGTGAAGGTAGGCACACTTGACCTCTGTTGATTTCAACAGATTAATCAGGATGGCTTAGACTGCTATCCTACCCTCTTACTTGGATGTCAGCCCCATTGGATTCAGTAGGGCTCACCTTGGGGGAGACATTAGGGATGTGTTGATCATGCTCTGGACTTACTGTATTTACTGAACTTCTTTCCCACACTTGGCCCTGACCAGGAAGCGAGCTGAACCGAGATCAAGTCTGTGAATGCTCAGGAACTCTAGTGTCTCCATTGTACAAATTATGCAAACTACCCAAGTTTTTGCATGAATTAGGCAAAGCCCACAAGTCACATGCATGGAAGCAGAAGTCTGCTTGAATTTACTTCCTGGCAGATTCTCACACGAATATTTGGAAGGAGACTGACTGAAGGAAGATAGAAAGTGGGCTGGAGTCCAAGAAGCGACGCTGAGGAAATATGACACATTCCCACCCTCAGACCAGATTTCCCACATAACCCTAGCAGACAAGGAGAAGATGGTGCTTCTGTATTGCCAGATGACTCCACTCCGCGCGCACACACTGAGCCCTTGATGAGCAGTGCCTTGTGCTGGTCCCTTCCCTCTTTCCTTCTAGTTTTCAAACAAAAGGCAATTCTTTGAAGTGAAGTGCTTTTACTAAAAGTTGATAGATTAAGAACAGTCTAAATAGCCTTCTGCCAGAACTGAGGGAGAAGCATCTGCTCAAGTGAAGGGTTGTATCCAAACTGGAATCTTCCCCTCTGCCCCTCCCTTTCAGGAAAGTGTTCGATTTCACCCTCAGCGTGGCTCCTGCTGCTTGAGGACAAGACAGCAGGAACATCAAAGACCCTCTAACTGAGCAGCTCGTTTCTCCTCTCTCCTCCCTACTGGGTCAAGTGCAGTCTTGCATATGCCCCCTCCCCTCCTGAAAACCCTGCCTCCCCTTCCAAAGCAGGCCAGTTCTCCTGCTCTGCCCAAGAAATGTCAAGTAGCAACCACACATCTTCTGTCTTCCCCTCCCGCTGGGTCCTTCATCTCCTCCTCAGAATCAGGCAAATCTCTCTGAACAGCCTGCAGTGAGTGAGAGACAGACCCCCTCTCTATGGGAGGGCTGATGCCAGGTGTCCCCATGCCCTGACACCATCTGGTGCCTGAAGCACCCACTGGTGTGCCAGCAGGACTCCTCCAGGTGCTGCCTCAGCAGGGCTGTTCTGCCTGTCCTACCATGGACCCAACAGGAATGGCAAGAGGCACACTCTTGCTGCAATGGCAATCAGTGATTGGTGAATACAGTGGGGATTTCCCATAGTGCCTTTCTTTCCCTCCCAGTGGGAGGAGGGAGCACTTTCATCCGTGCTGTTATCTCTGATCAGTCACTGGAGATAACAGCGGGAATTGTTCTTTCAGGGGTGGGGTTTAGAGGGAGAGGTCTCCCTGAGGACTCTGTTTGCTCAAGGGCTGAAGGGTTCCTGTCCTTGCTGCACTTCCAACTCCACTATAGAATAGTAGAGTTGGAAGAGGCCATGAAGGCCATCGAGTTTAGCCCCCTGCTGTTGCAGGACACCATGTCACACCATCCTACTCAGATGGCTGTCAGGTTTATTTTTGAATGTCTCTAGTGTGCAAAAGCCCAGCACCTCTCTAGGCAGCTGGTTCCACTGTTCCAATTGATGGCCCCTACATTGTTTTTAGAAGAGCATCCATCCATTCTCTATCAATCCAGCATTCTTTGGAATGTAACTGGGAATAATGTGAAAAGGAACAGTACATAAAGCCATATCGATAGGCTGGTGTCCAGTACAAATGCATACCCAGGCTGACGATCCTGTTTTTGTGGTGATGGAATAGGCACATCCACTTATGCGTGTTGTGGGGGGATCCCAGGCTGCAGATTTGGATAGCCAGACTGTGTGACCTACCCCATCTCCCCCTCCTTTTTTCAAGGCAGGAGGAAGAAGAGTCATTTTCTGCTCTGGAGCTTTGCACTATGAGCACAATGGCAGTGTATAGGTGTAAATCTACAATGGGAACTGGTACTCCAGGGTTGGGTCTTTAACCATAGGCACCCCACGTGTTTTTTAGTACCTAACACCCCTTGACATCTGATAATGCTGCAATGCAAATTGCTCCTCCCATGATTCCAAAACAGGGATTTTGGTTTGCTCACCTGGTGAAAGGCAAAACCCTGTGATTTTATGCATCGTCAGCAATGTTCACCACATGTCCAGCATGGCCACAGGAGAGAATGTGAGCCATTCTGTGTTCCTCTAGCAGTGAGACTGCCAAGTTTAGACAGTTTACACCAACATTGCCGAGTAACATTCCCAAGTATGACACCAACACTACAGCCTCTGCAGAGGATTCTTAGCATATCTTTCAGCATTTCAGTCCAGTCTGACTATAACTTGTCTCCTTGTTAGAAACCCAGAAATCTGCCTTAGTCAGAGTAAGAGCATTGGCTCATCTTGCTCTGTGTTATTTTTCTGCTGAGTTTGGACAAGAGCTTTGTCCAGCCCTGCCTGGAGGTGCTGGGGAGTGACCCTGGGAACCTCTGCATGCAAAGCAGGGCCTCTGTGACAGAGCTGTGGGCTTCCTCTGCCACATCCCATGGAGAAGAGCTTCTGGGTGCTCCTGGGGGGGGGGCAGCCACCGGAGGCATGGCAAGCATCCATGTGATCAGGGTGATCTTGCTTGTGAGACTCGCTCTCTATTGTGGTCCTTGCTTGGATCTGATGGAGCAGAAACCCTGTTCCTTGCAGGCTCCAACATTGCCTCTACCTCATCTGTAATCTGCCATCATCTATTCCGCAGACCCTCAAGCATCCATTCGATGCCCACCCCCTTCCACTACTTAATTGCCACCCAGGGGGCAAGACAACAAGAAGAACTGTTTTGTCTCCTGATTTTCATTCCCACACTCCATAGCCGAGTTGGGCAGCTGGTGGTCTTCCTGATGCTTTTGGGCAACCATTCTCAGCAGCTCTGCCCAGCACAGCCAATGGCTACCTAGACACTCATCAGGAGAGTTTCTGTGCCCAGACAAGACTCTGGAGCTGGGGTGATGCTCACACAATGTGAGAGCTTTACATGAGACCCTGAATATATCCAGTGATGTTACAAGAGAAAAAGAGGAGAAGCTGACGCTGGGCTACTCTTTTTAACAACAGCTCCATTTATTCCTAACATCTAATCCTGTCCATGGATGAAGGTGCCACAACTGCTGCCGGTGGCCCCGTGCTTGGAATAAAGTCTACCTCTACCCTCTAACACTTTTCCTTAGAGGTGAGTCCTGTTTATTTCTGTGCAATTTGTTGTCATATATATATGCTTAACGTCTCTGGCTAAGATAACAGAATTTGTGAGTGAACAATGGATCATGTTTCCATTGGCAATATGACTGATATACAAAGTTGGACACATTTCCCACTTGCAAAATCATGTTGAATGGACTACTGAATAGTTTGATCATCAGAGACATAATGGACATATTGTCAAAAACTGCATAAAATACACATATTTAATGGTCTCTCTCCCTCCCTTAGTGCCCCTCTGGCTGAATGGTTAAGTGTCCTACATAAACTTCTTCAACATTTCCCTTTGAGGGAACATAGCAGATGGAAACAACTGGTTTTGATGGGCTGCTTTCAAAATATGGGCATGCTATTAAGTCTTTTGAATGACAAATCTTTATTTATTCAGCATGACACTGAAGCAAAATAGGATATACTGTAACACCTGATCTCATCTAGTTCTAGCAGGAACATTACAGTATCTGTGTCAAGTTCTATTAAATGTTTCTTATAACTGAAGAAAATGCATTATGGGATGAAATGTTTTCCAACAGAATATTTTAACCCATTTGATTTTTAGAAGCTTCGTAGGCCGTGTGACATTTTTGTAACCTCGAGCGCCATGGTGTGATTTGATAGAATTCAGAGTATAAAATATCATTCTCTGCTCCTGCCCCCACCCCACACCCCAGCTTAATGCAGTTCTGGTACGATCATTGCCCATTGATTCAGGAGGTCGGCAGCACAGTGCTTGCATGGCTACTGTACTTGCTCCGGGGTCAAGCCGTGAAGGAAAATACATTATTTCGAAAACAGGACAGTCACAAGCAGACAATTAAGAGCTCAGTAAGACAATTTTAACATCTTTTTGCAGGGAGGTGACTCAGCCCTGGCATTTAACAGCCTCACCTGGGTTGTGAGAATTAGTCAACTAATAATTACAAAACACCAGGATGCTGTTTTATTCAGGTCGTCTTAGCTCCCCTCTCTCTGTCTCTCCACCCCAGCCCAGCTCAGCTGGACTGGCTTTCTGTTTTGTTGTGCTTACAGAAACTGCAATCTCAAGATGGTCTTTCCCTAGCATGGGGTGTCATGGGCCCATCATGCTTCGTTCCTTGGGAGAAAGTAAAAACTGGCAAATTGGTCTTCCCCAGCTTCTTTCCCTCCTCCCTTCCTATGGTATTTTCTGCCAACACCAGATGGAAACCTTGCTTTCTTCTACTGCCTCCATCAAACAAGCCTTGAAGACTGCATCTCAGGTACATCCTATAGATAGTGTGCTATTAGCCATGGGGTGTGCACCCCTCAAAAAGGGACATCACATTTCAAATAACAAGGTGTAAATGTTACAGGAAGCAAATACATGTCAAAAGGCTCTGAAATCTGGAAGGACATGCATATGGCCCGACACATGCAAACTTCAAATGAGCAATAGAGTAATTAAACAGCCAGGGACTAATACTTCTAGGTAATCTATGTGTGCTTCTGTGCTTACTATTTGATCCAACCAGTATCTTATTGCCATTGGTCTGGCTGTCTTAGACAGTTCTCCAGTTCTAGCATCTCCAACTGCCTTTGCTCTAGGATCCTGCTTGCCTTCTCTTCTCCTCGTCCTCCTTTCTGTTTGCCCATTTGTCTCTCTTCCACTGAACTATAACTTCTGTAATTATTTTTCTTTCTCTAATTCCAACTAATCAGGAAGGTGGCATCCTGTTCATTTCCCCCAGTTAAATTTCTGTTTCCTGAATCAAAACTTTCTCTCTCCATCCCTCTGGTCTTTTTGGAAATATAAATCTCCTGCTCTGCTGAGAAAAACTTGACCTTCACATTCTAACTTTTCATTCTGAGCTGTTAAACTTCGACTGAAACGAATGCACAAATAACCAGACTCAATCTTGTAATAGTCTACAGTCAACTACATGCAAAAATATTTCCTTAGCATTTTAGTGTCACCATATTTCATATCATTTTTCAAAATTGCTGGGTACATGCATACCCAGAGTAACTTTCTTTGTTCCTTGTATTTCTTTATTCCTATGTGCCCTCCCTCACCTTGAGATCTGAGGCAGAGGAGGAAGGGTGCCCAGAGAAGGGCCTTCTCTGCAGTGGTGCCCCGACAGTGGAATACACTCCCCAGAGAGGTTTGCCTGGCACAGATGTTATGTTCTTTTCAGTGTCGAGCAAAACCCTTTTTATTTTCCCATTTTTTAATGTCTAGTTTAACTGGGGTTTTAGTATATTAATGGAGTTAATGCTGTGGAGTTTGTATTATTCTACTTATTTATTGTAAATAAGTAGAATTTATTGTAAGCCGTCCTGAGACGTTCTGTAGGGGATGGGATAGAAAAGCTTTTAATAAATAAATAAAATAAATAAACAATTACACATATGGAATTCCAAAAAAAACTCAGAACAATCAGACTGAAGTCTCTAGTATCATGGCATCTGCTTGACTCGACTCTTGGATTACAGAACCCGCATGGAGTTCATTACAGAAAAACAAATCTGAGAGAGAGCATCCTTGGACTTGATGTAGGTGATCCCAAAAGACAAGGACCAAGGGAAAGCTCTCTGTGGGTATCTCAGTCCAGTGACGGCTGGTTACTTAGTGGAAATGGACTGTTGTTTTGTTCAGTTGTACAGGTTAGACCAACTGGACTTACATCCCAAAAGAATTGTCCAGTTCCTTAAAATGTATGTTTAAAAATGTTCCTTAAAATTGTGTCCAATGTTACTTTTTTCAAAGAGAAAAACAGCTTTTTGAATGGCATTTATAGAGGGAGAAAACAGTATACAGAGGAAGAAGTAGCAGGAATAACCTTTGTTGCTCCTCCTGCCCTGAACTCAGAAGCTTCTGAGTTTGGAGGCTTCCATCTCATGGGGCTGTGACCTGTAGACCTGCAGGTCCTAAAGGAGATCACTAAAGGAGATCACTGAAATCAGTGGACTCTGGATCCGCCAGTGCATCACAGTATTTTAGATGAGTGAACCCCCATGTTCAGAGCAGGCACCCATCAGGAGAACATGCAACAGCAGATGGTTGTACCCATCATGTCCTCCCAGGCACTGTCACAAGAGAAGTCTTGGCCACACAGATGGCTGGTCTCATCCACAGTGTGTTGGCTTCCTAGCGGATTATTCCCATAAAGCAGTCTGCCCCAGCTGGCTGGGGCACATCAAAGCCACAGCGAAACATGGATATTTTGAACCACAGTACCAACCCTCCTGACCATTGGCAGGGCAGGCTGAGGATAATAGGAGTTGAAGTCCAAAACATTGTGGGGCACAAGGTTGTGGATGACTTCTGTAAGCTCTTCCTGTACTCCACAGTCTCCGTACAGATGGTGTATGCATTGCCAAAACTGAAATTTAGACTTTGCTCTGCTCCTCCATGTCAAAAATTCACAGCAGGCTCATTTGTCAGCCAGCCTCATTGATTCTATAATACACATTTTTCTCCTCTTATTGAAAAAGTGCTTCCAGATTTCAGATTATTTACACAGTGTTGATTACCCTTTGGAGCCAAGCAAACAGTTTCACTATTTATGAAAGACAATAAGGAGCAGCACACGAACCTTTTAGAGGTAGGTACCATTGTGCCAGTGAAAATCACGGTACTGATTAAGTTACACCAGGTTTGGCAATTAAAGGGTAATAGAATTCTTCTGCTTAGGGAAGCTCTTAGATTTTAGAGCCAAATGTGTTAATGTGCTGTGAAAAGGAGATTCCACCTGCTCATTATATAATTATTACCTTTCTCCTTAATTCACTTTTATTGCTAATGGAGGTTTTCATAAAACCACAATCTGATTATCTTGCTAACGTTATTTATTTGGGGGTTTCATTGGTTCAAGGGCTAATCCTTTGCTTATGAAGTCATATAATTTCTATAGCAGTCAAGGCATGTAAGCACATCACACCTATGTTATGATACCAAATGATTATGGCAGTGGCTTATAGGAATAGGTGACCCAGAAGGAGAGGCTGTCTTCTAGCAAAAAAAGTTGTGAATTTTGCAAGGCTTTATAAAAGTAAGAAAACATAACTTGTACTACGGCTATAACTGCAGAGTAATGTGGTGATTGTGATGGTGTGGTTGTTATTGTTTGGCAAAGGCATTTCTCAAACTTGAATTCATGCCATGTGAACCTATGAAATTAATCAAACTGGAAATTTGCTGTGAATACTCATTTCAGCTTTAATTAACAACAGTGTTGAGTCTCCAGGCTTCATTCCTATTTGAATTAGAACCATGCATAATCTCCAATCTAAACTGTCTGTTTGCCTAGCTGAAGATCATATTTTAAGTTAATATTCAAGAATCTCTGAAAAATCTGCCTAGGGGTATTTAGTCTTGCCATATTTCAATAACCGTATAGTTTCCAATACTTGCAGTCTTTGCTTTTCTTTCATTTCACTGTGTATTCAGTATTTTTCACAAAGAAATCCTGCACATACGGAAATCCCATTTCACCTTTTAGACTTACTTATTCTTGAATGTTATTTATACTACAGCTTTCAATCAAATTATCCTGAATGACAAACTGCAACAATATCAACCCATCAAACAAACACAACCACTCAAAAAACACAAAAGCCTGTGGCCAACTCAGCTACTTTCAGTCCTTTGGCTGATGCAGGGGGCTTCTTATCAAGAAACTGGGCAGCTTGCTTTCTCCTTCCTTTCACTTGCCCCCCACCAGCAGGCTATGGGAATGTGTGGGAATCAAGAGGATAGAAGCTGCCAAATTTCCAGGGATCTTGCCCAAACTATTATTCCTTTGCTTTTCACTATTATTGTTGTTATTGTTACTTTCTATACTGCCTGTAGCTGAAGCTTTCTGGGTTGTTTGCAACACTAACCATAGAATTATACACTCAGGTCACCCATCCAGATTCTAACCAGGCCTGACCTTGCTTAGCTTCTGAGATTAGGCAGTATCTGGCACTCCAGGTATGTGGAAGCTTTATATGAATAAGACATGTTGATTATTGTATATTACAGCTGAGGGGCTTCAGGCACCTTTTAGAAGATCTGGAAGCATATCCAGTCATATCCTTGAAGAAGGAAAGCTTTTGTTTCAAACAGAGGAATATCCCCTTTCCCCTCTCCTCCCCTCCCCTCTTTCTATATCAGGAAAGGAAAAGCAAATCAGAAGAGGAGAAGCAAAAGGAAAAAAGAACTGGATCATCGCACTGGCTATATCGCCTGCCTGCTGTTGGGAGAAAATGGGAGGGAGTTCTCATCAAAATGTGAGCCTGCCATCCAAGAAGTGTTAGCTGCAAGGACTGCATGCTGTGCCTGTCCGTCCCCCCCCCCCCCCCCGAGGCCAGGTGGGAGAGAGCAAGTTGTAGGTTGGGGAGATGGGAAAAAGAGCAGTTCTGTCATACCATGTGCCTTGCACACTGGTCATGCCAGGGGTGGAGTTTAGCAGCAGTGACGCCTGCTCCACCTGCACCCTTGGCCTCTCATGTTTTGGCTTCTCCATTCTCCCCAGAGTGGGATTAGCTGGTCACTCCCTCAGGAGGAATGACTGGGACTTGTTTGCCTGCCATGGAATGACCTCGGTCTTTCACCTGCTCTACACCGGATGCAGTCGCTTAGCACGGGGGCTGGTGGGCTCACCCGAGTGGCCTTGTCAGGAATGGCTGGGACTGTCTTGGCGGGCACTCCCAGGCACTTACTTCTGGGGCAAGAGGCAAGCCCAGGGGCTGGGCTGGGCACTCTGCAGGCCACGGCCTCTGGGTTGTCTCGCTTCCTTGGACGTGGGGGGCACAGGGGGGTATCCCTTTACGCTCAGATGGCCTAGGAAAAGGCCGTGGGAATCTAGCCCCCCTCCTTATCCGGCCAACGGGGCCCACACAAACAAGCAGGTAACTTGCTTGCTGCAGGTTGGACAGGTGCTTGAACTTTACACTCCCAGACACTGGGGGCAAGGGAATTACCATGTTAAATGAACAGTTCTATCCATGTGTCTTACTTCTGCCTTTCCTTTCCCCCCACAACCCCATGTAACCCGCTCCGCCTGTTGCATGCATTGGCTTGCTCAGCTAATAAGAGTAAGGAAGGCTGAGCACTAATGGCCTGCAGGGTGCTTGCTGCAAGGCTCCTGTGGCAGAAGGAATCCAGAAATGCATTCGCTTGGCGCTTTGGTGCTGGGCTGGCTTCAGCATAATCTTGTTCCTTGTTAGGAGAAGCAAGAATCTGGCTCAGCTTAGACAAAGAAAGACCAAAGTTAAGGAAAACATATACCTCTCTATGGGATTCTGGAATGCAAAGTGATACACACAGTACTCTCACAGTCTAACAATCACAAAGTTCACCCCGGCAGCTGAAGCCACGAGCGATTGGCTCGATGCTCATGTAACTGCCCTGGGTTCAGTGCTGGCCTTGTCGTGAAATGGAAGGGATTGGCACACCGCATGTGGCTGCCTCAGGGAAGGACAGGGCTGGGGCCTCCGGTCACTACACTGCTGGTGTTGGGCTCAGTTACTCCACAGCCAAGCATTGCTCCAGAATGTGAACCTTGCTGGAAATGGATTTAAGGGATGTGTGCGGGGCAAAGCTGTCCCCATCCAAAGGGCTGAAGGAATTAGATTCCTGATCTTCAGGCTGCAGTTACTGCTTCTAAGTTAGTCAAAGCAGCCCCTGACTTACGAAACGGCTAGGTCAACAGGCTTGGGGGAAAACCAAGGTTGGCAGAAGTCTCCCCCAACCTTTAGGAAAACAAAACCTAAGTGGGGGTGGGGGGCATGCAAACACGGCGCAGTGACAACTGGATGTGTTTGGTAGCCACAGACTGCTGGCTTGCAGTTGGAGAGGAGATGCTAAAAATGGGGGTGGAGGTGGGAATGTGACAACTGGAATCTGGAACAATTGCACTCTACATGGTAACATCAAACCCATTTGGCACAACCAAACATCCGTGGGTTGTAATCAAGAAAGCCAGTGTGGTGTAGTGGTTAAGAGCACAGGACTGGGACTCAGGCAACTGGGGTTCTAGTTCCCACTGAGCTATGGAGCCAACTGGGTCAATTTGGGCCAGTCACAGGTTCTCAGCCCAACCTACCACACAGGGCTGAAGTTTTGAGGATAAGATGGAGAGGGGGAGAATTGTATAAACTACCTTGAATTCCTTGAAAGGAAAAAGGTGGGATATAAATAGAATAAATAGAATGCAGAGTTTGGGGTGCTCCTGGACCCGGAGTTGTCCCCAGAATACCAGGTGGCATCTGTGGCCAGGAGCGTCTTTCATCAACTGTGGCTGATAGACCAGCTGTGCCGCTATCTGGATGGACAGAGCCTGGCAACAGTAATCCATGCTCTGGTAACTTTCTTTCTTTCTTTCTTTCTTTCTTTCTTTCTTTCTTTCTTTCTTTCTTTCTTTCTTTCTTTCTTTCTTTCTTTCTTTCCTTCTTTCCTTCCTTCCTTCCTTCCTTCCTTCCTTCCTTCCTTCCTTCCTTCTTTCTTTCTTTCTTTCTTTCTTTCTTTCTTTCTTTGCAAGAGCCTCAGGATGGCTTACACAAATAAAATACAAATACCTAACATAACATAAATAAATTAATGACCCACTCTGGCTGCAATTAAAATATGATGATAAAATTCAATATTAAAACTTATTAAAATATTGATTAAATAAAAAGGTCTTAACCTTAACCTTAAAGGTCTTAACTTCACATTTGGACTATTGTAATGCACTCTATGTGGAGCTGCCCTTGAAAATGCTCTGGAACCTTCATTTGGTACAAAATAGAGCTGCCCATCTTCTGAAAGGGATGGGCTGACAGGAACATATATGCCCTGTCCTTTGCCAAGGTGCTTACATAGAATCATAGAATGGTAGGGGCCAAGAAGGCCATTGGGTCCACCCCTCTGCAATTGCAGGACACAAAGTTAAACCGTCATGCTCAAATGACTATCCAGTTTCTTTTTTAATGTCTCTAGAGTGAAAGAGTCCATGACCCCTCTAGGCAACTGGTCCCACTGTCGTTTTGCTTGAATCAAGGTATTTAGCTTGAATTTGGGTTGTCACAACTTGAGTTGATTATTCCTTGTCCTACGCTCTAGTATGAGTGAGCAGAGATCTTTGTCTTCCTCTTTGTGACAACCTTTGAGGTACTTATAGAGTGATATCATGTCCCCCTCATCCCAGTCTTCTCAAGGCTGAGCATGCCCACTTCTCTCAGTCTCTTCTCTTAGGACAATGTTTTCAAACCCTGGGTCATTTTTGTTGCCCTCCTCTGGACCCTTTCTAATTTTCCTGCATCTTTCTTAAATCTTGATGCTCAGAACTGGACACAGTATTCCAAATGAGGTCTGACTAGTGAGCAGTGTAGGGGAACAACTACTTCAGTAATAGTAGTAGTAATACTTCTGTTAATACAGCTCAAAATAGCATTTGCTCTTTTTGCAGCTTTTTACATTGCCATATAAAGCCCTAAACAGTGTAGGGTCTAGACATCTAAAGGAATCCCTTGTCCCATATATACCTACTTGAACCTCAAGATCATCTACAGATGTCCTTCTCCACGAGCCACCTTTAAAAGAAGTAAAGAAGGTGGCCAAGGGGGAGGGGCTTTCTCAGCAGTGGTGGCCTGCGTATGAAATCAGCTCCAGAGGGAGGTGTACCTGGTACAAACCCTTTATATGCACTATTTTGGTGCCAAGGTAAAACCTTTTTATTTTCCTGACATTTTAATTGCCAAATAGAAGATTCAGATGTTATGGTGGTTTTTATTCTTATGATGATTGGCTGCTGTGGATCAGTTGTTTTTATGTTGTGTATTATTATTATTATTATTATTACTTATTGTTTAATTGTTGCTCATTTTACTTGAATTTTATGAGTCTTGTGGATATGTTAATGGTTTTATGCTTGAAGTGGTTGTAAATCACATCGAATAATAATTCTGAGGGTATCTACTATAGAATGGTGTATAAAAACCTTAGATACATACATACAATACATACATACATACATACATACATACATACATAGCTACTTAGTTAGAAAGAATAAAATCATGAATTGATTGTGAAAATGATGGAATGAGTATGTTGGTTCTTGCCTACTAACTGCTTCTGCTTTCTATTAGCAACCCCGGAATAACAACCTGTTCTGGGGTTGTTTTATGGTGTGGGAACTCAGCAACTCCAGACTTTTAGGGGTTAAACAGGACCATTTCTTTCAGAAAGGTGAAGGAAGGGTAGAAAGAGAACTTGCTGGGGTCTTGTTATAGGCCGGAGAGTTTTCTTCTCAGGTAATCAGCTTCAACTCTATTTATTAATAGTGAAATATTTTTTGGTTGGGCAAAGAAGCAGTGGCTACCCAGCAAGCACAATCACATCATTGTATTCTGTGGGTCATCCTTGTCGCTGCACAAAGGAGGCCTGGATGTTTGTTCATCTGCTCAGAGAATCTAATGGATTAGGTTGCACACCAAGGTGGCAGCCTTGTTTCTCATGAACAGACTCTTGCATCTGCAGGCTCTATTGGATCATCAAATTGGATCATCAAATAGCAACTGTTCAACTTCTAGAAATGGCCCAACAGATTGAGACATTTGACAAAACAGTTCTTGCTTCCCCTATTCCAAATTTCGGAACATAAACAAATGCTTATCTCCTCTCCCCCTCTGAACAACTCGTATTCATGTTTCCCCATGACCCCGTGACCTAGAAACCTTTCTTACTTTAGGCAATAGCATTTCTTATGCTTCAGCTGTTAAAGACATCTGAACATGATGTACAGCAATGAACAGATCGTTTTCTTCAACCTGTAATTGCTTGCACCCAGGGAAAAGCGAAGCCAGGAATGGTAAACATGCTTCCTGTACTGGAGCTCATCCGACACAAATGCATATGTCTACCTCAAAGCTGGAAGGAATTTTTTAAAAAAGCCTTTAAAAGGCTGTGTCTCATTTCAGGTAGTTCATTGTTACTATGTTGGATCAGCAGGCATGACACTTGTGCTTATGCATTTCCCCCTTCCCTTCATGAGTAGAGATCGTATATTTCTTCTCCTGGTTAGTCACAAACTGTAGGTTGCTGTTGCATTGGAATGCAACGAGCCATGATTTACTTAACTCATAATTTTCCCACAATCCAAATACCCAATCAATGTTTTGATCCTGGCTTGTGGGTAGATGATGACCTGAGGAAACCATAGTTTGCCATATTAAGGTGCTAAATGGAATTAGAAGCTTGTATGTGGAGGAAGGTAAAAATTGCTGGAAGGAATGTGCAAATTTAAGGCTTGCACCTGCTCATTCAGATAATAAACAGTGGTTTGTTGAGTCTGTGTCATGTGCACTTGAAGTGTACACATTCTTGAGTTTTGATGCTCACTTGCAAGACGCATGCCATAGAAAATGCACAGTTTAAAGATAAGTTTGGGAAAACCGTATTTCCACAGTATAGTCAGTTGGAGCAAAGGATGCATTTGGGTACACACTTGCCCTGTTTGAACAGAAAAGAAAGCTCACAAATTGGAATGGGGATGATGGGGACTGAGCCTCATGGAGCTTGGAGGCCCTCAGTGAGCTTGAGCTTCAGTGATCCTGTCCCTGTAGGGAGGGGCCTCTCTGCTGGATATGACCTGGAACATGTAAAATACTCAACACGTATTGCTGGGCCATAAAGTTTCCTTTGTTTTGAAATGGGTGCAGAACCTTGTGATTCAGCAGTTGATTCAGCTGACTTCCAAGTGGTTCCCTTTTCTGACTGGATCTACTAGACCTCCCCAGAGATTTACAAAGTCTTTCTTAGCTATCCTGTCTGGAGCAATATAGAAGACCCACTGAGATCAAAGGCACTTAATCCCAAGTACGTGTGCATAGGATTGCTACCTTAATTTCTCACAAACAGGGATGTGATTTGTCTGCTAACAGTTTCCAAATGCTTCTTTGTTGGCAGTTCAGATGATGACGATGATTATTATTACATTACATTTCTGTTCTGCCTGTAGCTGAAGCTCTCAGCCTGGTTCACAACATTTTAAGTCATCCATCCAGATTTCAACCAGGCCTGACTCTGCTTAGCTTCCAAGATTACGCAGAATCAGGCACTTCAGGCTATTGTGCTAAGAGCTTTTGCAGTAATTGGACTTATTTATTTGTTTATTTATTTATGGCTTTTATAAGCTGTTCTATTAGCAACAGCTCTCAGAACAGTATACAAATATTATAGATCCATTTTATTGATCCATTTATCAATAATTTGTATAAATAAATATTATTATTTATTCAGAGAGTGAGTGTAAGTAATCATGTCCCACCAAGGTATGCATTTAAATTTAAATGTTCTGAGAAGACTGTTCCTGTTGGATGGCCCAGAGGAGTATTATTAATGCTCTAAAAATGCAAGTTGCTGTGGCTCCCTGGGTTGCTTAGGGGACACGCTGCCATTTCTTTGAATAAAATACCAGCACTGACTGGGGTGAGCAAATGGGTTTCCCAGTTTGTAGCTATGCAGTGGGTTGCTGACATTAGTTTCGTGGTCCTTGTTTCCACTGGGAAGGCATCAGAGAAGCCATCAGTGCCACTTGGCAGCGCTAATTGGCACCTGAGTCGCTCATCCTCCACAAAAGCGGCCAAAGAGGATAATGGGATGATGAGCTCTTTAGATCATGGTTTAAAAGCACCAAGGAGCCTTCCATTTCCTGGTGGATGTGCCACTGCAGGGTATTCATAAAGATGCCATTCTGGCCTTGTTGAGCATCAACATGACATTTTAAAGAACCCAAACCCAATAATTTTAGAGTCAGAAATGAAACGAGAACATGGAAAAAGCATATTTTTTTAAAGGCTCACGTCCTAATTAGTTTCAAATTTAATCACCAAATTTATAAGCCTTCATTTTGCATGCCTCTGTTTCTTCAGTTCTTTATTTTGCATTTATTATGAATGCATGTATTATTAATGCAAGCATTCATTTGCAGCATAACTGGTTGGTGCTCTTTTAAAAAGACGAATCTTTTCCTTTTGTAAGCTAAATATAATTGTTCAAAATTTTCCACTTCTCAAATTCTGACACATCTATATTTGTAATCATCTGGTTGAAACTCTTTCAATCCGTGGGACAAATCCTGGTTTGGATGCTGCATTCCAGAAGTGTCTGGGGCCAACTGCAAAGCAAGGCAGGGCCAAAGGGAAATGGGTCAGGGTCCAAATACCAAAAGCACCAGCGTGTCTTAGCTTAAACCCTTAGGACTGGCATTCAGCTTTTCAGAATGTATGTGTAGCAGGGGACACAAAAGTAGGGAAACTGACAAACCTTATTATTTATTTTATGAATTGCATATGTACTCTACATATCTAGGCAGTTCCTAGAGCAGCGAACAATAAAAAGTTTAAAACAGAGGAAAGAATAAAATCAATAAAGCACTACCCCCATATCCCCTTTCTCAGTTATTGCAGTTTCACTCAACTGAGGTTGACCGTCAGCGCCCCACATTTGCAGGGTTTTGGGGCACAGGAGCCCCATAAAAATGGAAAAACCATGAATATCTTTAAGGAAAAGACATAACTGTCTCCAGGGAACTACATCCTCTTCTTGGGAATGCCATGCTCTTTGTCTCGGCCCTCACAAGCCTCATGCACATATATTGTCTCTCAGTAGGTTCTCAAGATATTTGTGGGTTTTCCCTAGAGATATTTGCAGTTTTTTCACTTTTGCAGGGGTCCTGTGAATGTACTAACCCCCGTGAATGTAGCGTTCGCTACTCTCTGTGATTAAAGGCATCCACTGGGGAGCTTGGAATCTCTCCCCCACAGATATGGAGGTCATGCTGTCCATTCAAAACAAGGTAAAATTAAAACTATGGCTAGTCTGCAAGAAAGGCTTCCTGGAGCAAACTTGTCTTCAGCCCGTGCTGAAAGGGGTGCAGTGTCAGTGCCTGCCTGGCCTTCAGAGGAATGGAATTCCATGGGAATGGTACCAGCATGTTGAGGACTCTTCTTCTGGTTGACTCCAAGAGGCCCTAGGCCTGTGTGGAACCAACAGGAGATTGCCCTCTGATGACCTCAGTGACTGGCAATGGGCAGAAAGGAAATGAGAATCATGCGCTGCCAGCTGGAGAACTCTGATTACTTTAAACAGTTAATTTCATTGATTGTTCAATTTTATGTCTATTTTTATTATTGATTTTATTTCTACTGTCAGTTTTTATATTATAAACTTTTAAAAATGTATTACAAATTGTATCATTTTAACTGTTGCATAACATATTGTGCACCACCCAGAGAGCCTTATGGCTAATTGGGCAGCATGCACATATATACATATTTAGTTTACTTGTAAGATGTTTTATACTGCATATTTTGGCTCTCAAAGGCTTCCAAGGGAGCTGTGCTGTAGCCTGCTGCAAGTTTTGTCACTGGCTGCAAAGTGATTTTGTATGGTATGATTTTATTTATTTATTTAAGATATTTGTATGCCGTCCTTTGCAAGAGCCCCAGGATGGCTTACACAAATAAAATTCCGAGGTACATAAACAATAAATTGACAACACACTCTGGCTGCAAATTAAAATATAGTACTAAAATTCAATATTAAAACATATTAAAATATTGATTAAATAAAAAAGTCTTAACGTGGCGCCAAAAAACATATAATGACGGCGCCAGACGGACCTCTCTGGGGAGTGCATTCCACAGTCGGGGCGCCACCGCAGAGAAAGCCCTCCTCCAGGTACTTACCCTCCTAATTTCTTTCACGGAGGGTTCCCGGAGAAGGGCCTCTGCTGCCGATCTCGGGGGGCGGGAGGGCAAATAGGGAAGAAGGCGTTCCTTTAGGTATCCTGGTCCCAAGCCATTAAAGGCTTTATAGGTAATAACCAGCACCTTGAATTGAGCCCGGACTTCGATGGAAAGCCAATGGAGCTGATAGAGGACTGGGGTTATATGAGAATAACACCCAGTCCCCGACAGCATCCTGGCAGCTCTGTTTTGTACCATCTGAAGTATCCGGACTGTCTTCAAGGGCAGCCCCACATAAAGCGCGTTACAGAAATCCAACTAGGAAGTAACCAATGCGTGTGTTACTGTTGCTAGGCAATCGTTCTCCAGGTAGGGACGCAGCTGATGGATTAACCGAAGCTGAAGGAAAGCGCTCCTTGCCACTGCTGTCACTTGGGCTTCCAAGGACAGCTCCGGGTCAAGGAGCACTCCAAGCTGCGGACCCTGTCCTTCAGAGGGAGTGCAACCCCGTCCAGGGCAAGGCCCAAGCCACCTACCCAGGAGCTCGAATCACCCACCAACAGGACCTCCGTCTTATCTGGATTGAGTTTCGGTTTCTACTGTTCACAAACAAGAGACAATGAAAACTAACAGTAACAAAATAAAGACATTGAGATTTCCTCCAAATTGTCTTTAAAATTGTGTGCGTGTGTGTGCGTGTGCATGAAATGAATTTTAAATTCAATTTTCAGTTTTGTGCAAGTTCCATCTCGGCATATTCACAATATGCCTATTCACGGGGCCCACCTCCTTCCGCGCCGCCCTGACCATCGCATCGCTGCCTTGCGGCAATGCCCCCGCAGCCACCGGCTGCCGCACCGCCCTCCAGAGGCCAGGGCCACCGGCCCAGGACCACCGGCCCAGGACCCGGCTCTGGCCTGCCTCCCTCGCATGAGTGAGAGGCATGCCGGGACAGGGTGGAGCTGGGGGAGGGCCCTGCAGCCCATAAAGTGCCAGCGGCCTCGGGCCAGCAGCCGAAGGGCGGTTGCCGCCGTTTGGGAGCCGTTTGGGGGCCGAGCGGGGGGCTGGGCTGGCCAGGGGTTATGTTTTAAATTGGTCCACCGGCCATGCTGCGCTGTCACTGTTGCTGCTGCTGCCACCGGACTGGGGTGTACCACCGAGCCGGGGGCCAGCTGACACCGCTCCTGCGGCCATCGCTGGACTACCCTGGGCACGGAGGACACCGGGGCCATGTTAGGGAAGGGGGAGTTTTTAAATTGTTTTTATAATTTTATTGTATTTTAATCTGTGTTAATTTGTTTTTATGGAGTCGTCCCTGGCCATGTTGACGTTTGTGTTTCCTGGGGAGCGCAGGGGCACCGCCATTGGGGTGGTCATGGGCAATGGATGTAATAGCAGTGGGGGCTTAACGTGTCCGCGAAGAAGAAGGAGGGACAGATGGTTGACACCTGTCCCTCCTTCTGGTTTTGCCCCCAGCCAGGTTCCAGGTAGTCTTGTCAACTGCCCCTCGGGCCTGATGGTGCTGTTACTCAATGCCAGGTTGGTCAACAATAAATCTTTCCTCATTCATGACTTGATTGTGGATGAGGGGGCCAACCTGGCTTGCATTACAGAAACCTGGGTGGGAGAGGAGGGGGATGTCGCCCTCTCTCAAATTTGCCCGCCCGGGTATCTGGTTCAGCACTGTTCACGCCTGGAGGGGAGGGGGGTTGCTTTGGTTTACCGAGCCTCCATCTCTCTCACGGGACTTCCGGTCCCTTCGAGACCAGGGCTGGAGTGCCTCTACTTGGTGTTGGGCGACCGAGACAGATTGGGGATTCAGTTGGTGTACCGTGCAGCCTTCTGCCCAACAGTCTCCCTGCCTGAGCTGACGGAGACTGTCTCGGACCTGGTGTTGAGGACCCCCAGGATGTTGGTCCTGGGGGACTTCAATCTCCATGCCGAGACTGGTCTAACTGGGATGGCTCAGGACTTCATGGCCTCCATGATGGCCATGGGGCTGTCTCAACATGTCACTGGCCCGACCCATGAACGTGGACACACTCTGGACCTGGTTTTCTTGACGGGGCAGGAAGAGGGTGGTCTGAGGGTGAGGAATTTATGTTTGACTCCCCTGTCATGGTCAGATCACTTCCTGGTGAGGTTTGTGCTTGAGAGCGATCTCTCCCTCTGCAAGGGTGTGGACCCGATTGTGTGGGTCCGCCCCTGGAGCCGGATGGATCCGGATGGATTCCTGAAGGCCCTGGGGGAGTTTCCGGCTGACAAGACTGGTGCTCCTGTCAAGGCTCTGGTCGAACTGTGGAACGGGGAGATGACCAGGGCTGTGGACACGATCGCTCCTAAGCGTCTTCTCCCACCGGGCAGAGCCCACTCTTCCCCTTGGTATACACCTGAATTGCGGGCGATGAAGCAGGTTGGTAGATGGCTAGAGCGTAGGTGGAGGAGATCACGGGATGAATCTGACTGAACACACTTAAGACCTCATTATTTTATTTATTTATTTATTTATTAAAACATTTTTATGCCGCCCCATTCGCCAAAGCCTCGGGGCGGCTCACATTATCGAGCCTATGCTGTGGCAGTGAGGGCGGCGAAAAAGAGGTTTTTTTCCATTTCCATTGCCTCCTCAAAATGCCGTCCAGCGGAGCTTTTTCGAGTGGTGCAAGGCCTGGTTCGTCCAGGTCCTAAGAAAGATCTGGTTCCACCCTCAAAGGCCCGCTGTGACGACTTTGCCATGCATTTCAGGGAGAAAATCGCTCAGATTCGTCACGAGCTAGACACCACTAGTGAATCAGAGGTTTCTGGGGAGACACCAATGCTGCCGTCTGGTCCAGAATTATTGGATGAATTTCAGTTATTGCGGCCCGATGATGTGGACAAGGTGCTTGGACGAGTACGTCCCACCACTTGCCTATTGGACCCTTGCCCGTCTTGGTTAACAAACAATTCCAAGCATGGGATTGGGATCTGGATTTTGGAAGTGGTTAACGCTTCTCTGAGGGAGGGTCGGGTGCCTGCCCCTTTAAAGGAGGCGGTAGTCTGACCGGTCCTGAAGAAGGCGTCACTGGATCCAGAGATGGCCACTAACTATAGACCAGTGGCCAACATCCCGTTTCTGGGCAAGGTGTTAGAGCGGGTGGTGGCAGGACAACTCCAAGCTCTCTTGGATAAAACTGATTATCTGGACCCATTTCAGTCCGGCTTCAGACCCGGGTACGGTACTGAATCTGCCTTGGTCGCCCTGTACGATGACCTGTGCAGGGAGAAGGACAGGGGGAGTGCGTCCCTGTTGGTTCTCCTAGACCTCTCAGCGGCTTTCGATACCATCGACCATGGTATCCTTCTGGATAGGCTAGTGGGATTGGGGGTCGGAGGCACTGCTTTGCAGTGGTTCCGCTCCTATCTCAATGGCCGATTCCAGAAGGTGGTGCTGGGGAACTATGGCTCTGCACCATGGCAGCTATGCCACGGAGTACCGCAGGGGTCCATTTTGTCCCCTTTGCTGTTTAACATCTACATGAAACCGCTGGGAGAGGTCATCAGGAGGTGTGGGCTGCGGAATCATCAGTACGCTGATGATACCCAGCTCTACCTCTCGTTTTCCACCAATCCAGGTGAGGCAGTGGCTGTGCTGAACCGGTGCCTGCCCGAGGTAATGGGCTGGATGAGGGCCAATAAACTGAAGCTCAAGCCAGACAAGACGGAGGTCCTGTTGGTTGGTGGATCGGGCTTCGGAGAGGGTGGATTGAACCTAGTCCTGAATGGGGTTGCACTCCCTCTTAGGGACAAGGTCCGCAGCCTGGGAGTGCTCCTCAACCCAGACCTTTCATTGGAAGCTCAGGTGACAGAGGTGGTGAGGAGCGCTTTCCTTCAGCTTCGGCTGATCCATCAGCTGTGCCACTACCTGGAGTACGACTGCCTGGCGACAGTGACACACGCGCTGGTGACTTCCCGCCTTGACTTCTGTAATGCGCTTTACGTGGGGCTACCCTTGAAGACGGTCCGGATACTTCAATTGGTTCAAAATAGAGCTGCCAGGTTGCTGACGGGGACTGGGCATTATGTTCACATGACTCCAGTCCTCCATCAGCTTCACTGGCTTCCCATCGAAGTCCGGGCCCAATTCAAGGTGTTGGTGATGACCTATAAAGCCCTAAACAGCTTGGGTCCTGGCTACCTGAAGGAGCGCTTACATCCATATACGCCCACCCGCCCCTTGAGATCTGCGGGAGAGGCCCTTCTCCAAGAACCCTCTGTGAATGATATTAGGAGGGTGAGTATCCGGAGGAAGGCTTTCTCTGCGGTGGCGCCCAATCTATGGAATGCGCTTCCCAGGCGCCATGGCCTGGCGCCATCGTTTTTCGGTGCTAGGTGAAGGCCTTTTCATTTAAACGTCATTTTAATTGTTAATATTATTTGTTTATTTTACCTGGCCAGGATGACTTATTTTATATTGTTAATTTGTTGTATGTATTATATTTTAATTTTATGTTGTGAGCCGCCTCGAGGCTTCGGCGAATGGGGCGGCATAGAGATGTTTTAATAAATAAATAATAAATATTATTTATGCTTTTTTGGGAATTGTTTTCCTTTAGCTATTGGCTGTTAATCAATGAAAGTCTTTTCAATGGTTTCATTTTATAATGCCTGAGATTTATATAGTGATAAAACCTTGATTGTAATTGGGAATTTATAGAAATAATGAGAATATCAGTTCAGTTATGTTTGTAAGCCGTATCAAGTGTTGCTTTCTTATTGTCAGAATTGAAAGCATTTCCCCTCATTCACGGTGCATTCTTGTCGAATCATCCACGAAGCTGGCCTTCAAAATGGTCCACGAAGCCACCGTGCTTGGAGACATCACAGTTGTGCATTTCCAAGTGGAGGAAGGAGCAACTTCTCTCTGGCAGACACTCTAAAGCCACATGTGAACTGCAGAACCCCATGAGGGCTGCTGTTAGTCTGAACCTGGGAATGAAGAGGACATGGAGTGGCACGAGAAATATGCCGTTTCTCTGTAAGAAGCTCTCTAGTTCAGCCTTCTCCAATCTGGTACACTTAGGCTGGCCACTTGTAAATGGTCAAAGACGAGGAAACAACAGCGTAAAAGAAAGCCTGTCTGATATGTGACATAAGGATTGACAGTAACTAGCATATTTCCATAGAGATTCTTTTGAGAAATGCATGGAAAGTGACACGTATCTTTATGTATAGTCCTCTCAGCACACAGACTAAGTACTTTTGAAACTGAGAAGCTAGACAAGGTTTATTTATTTATGAAATTTGTATGCTGTCCAATTACCAATGTCTCTGGACGGCTAACAACATAAATAAATTGATGACCCACTCTGGCTGCAAATAAAATATTAAAATTCAATATTAAAACATATTAAAATATTGATTAAATAAAAAGATCATAACCTGACACTGAAAAACATATAATGACAGCGCCAGGTGGACCTCTCTGTGGAGCGCATTCCACAGTTGGGGCGCCACCGCAGAGAAGGCCCTCCTCCAGGTACTCTGTCTCCTAACATCTTTCACAGATGGTTCCTGGAGGAGGGCTTCTGTTGCCAATCTTAGGGGGCGGGAGGGCAAATAGGGAAAAGGCGTTCCTTAAGGTATCCTGGTCCCAAGCTGTTTAGGGCTTTATAGGTAAGAACCGGCACCTTGAATTGAGCCTGGACTTCGATGGGAAGCCAATGGAGCTGATAGAGGACTGGGGTTATATGAGAATAATGCCCAGTCCCTGACAGCATCCTGGCAGCTCTATTTTGAACCATCTGAAGTATCTGGACTGTCTTCAGGGGCAGCCCCACGTAAAGCGCATTACAGAAGTCCAACCGGGAAGTAACATATGTGTGTGTTACTGTTGCTAGGCAATCTTCCTCCAGGTAGGGATGCAGCTGATGGATTAGCTGAAGCTGAAGGAAAGCGCTCCTCGCCACCACTTTCACTTGGGCTTCCAAGGACAGCTCCGGGTCGAGGAGCACTCCCAAGCTGCAGACCCTGTCCACTGGTTTTGTGCCACTCAGTTGGAAATGCACTGGACTGGGTGACTTTCTGGTACTCCTATTTACAATTGCCTCTGCTTGTACAAGGGTGGAAAGAACTTGCCATTATGAGGAATTTACACATTTATTTATCATATTTGTGTCCCATCTTTCTCCCATTGTGGAACTTAAAGTGGCCACATGTGGTTCCCAGATGGTCTCCCCTCCAAGCTCAGGCCAGGCCCAGACCTGCGTAGCTTCAAAATGGTGGATGAGGTATGTGCTTTCAGGCCATAATGTGTGTGTTTTTTTTTTTTCTTCACATGGGAAAACTACATTCCTATCATACTCCTGGATTTTACTACCCTACTGTGTAGAACCAAATGAAACTTTAAAAACTGTAATTATTTTATGTGGGAGAGGTGTGTATCATAGTGTCTTCTTGAATTCTAACAATTATATTTGGTTGTTTCTTCTGTTTAAGATAATGTGCTGAAATCGTACTGGAATGTTCTACATTCTCCCAGTAAACCTGTCATAAACAGGTTAAATCAAATTCTGCCTGCTGTGGAAGAATATTGTTCAACCCAAATTTAATGTTCTGTAACATTTGAAGAGCAGGCTGGGCTATAAGCACTTTCAGCTCATCATTTAGCAATATTTGTTGCATTTTTTAAAAAAATGGCTTGTAATATGAAGCATAAGCAATGATTTGACTGCATTTAAAAACTTCGCTAGCCTCCTACTTGGTGGCATGAGACTCAACAGTATTACTCTGTTGTTTATTATTTTAGAAGTACAAAACTCAGCAAAAATTTCAATATCCAGTCCAATGTGGGGTCCAGGATTTCATTAATGCCCCCCTCACCCATCACAATTAATTGATTGTAAGCAATTTCAACCAGTTTGCTAAAACAAACATAAAAGATACTTGGAGAATTGTCATTTGCCTCATACACATTAATCATAATGATAGCTTTGGCAATGTATTTCCTATCTAAAATCAAAAAGTCACCACTGGGATCAGTTGTTCACTGGTGAAATTGAAAAGTATATCACTTGAGGATTAAAAGTATAAGCCCCTAGAAACAAGTCAATGTACCAGTTACATAAACCTCTCCAGCCCCGTATTTTCTCAACGAATCTTCATCACACTTCATCAAGTGGGCTTCCTGTAGAAAAGCACACCAGCGTTACATTCTTTTAACCAAGAAAGCATTCTCTTTTACTTAAATAGCTTAGCCTCTTGAAATTCCCAGAAATCATGTTCACACAATGAAAACAAAATGGCATATTTATAGCCCCTCAATGTATGCAAATAATATGTATTTTCTACCCTAGGATGGTACAACATGTAGGTTATTATCATAATACATGCATGACCCTCTCCACAACTTGAACTAGTAGTTATTATGTATATTGGACTATGCAAAATGTATATAAATGTATAGAAACAAAAAAGATTGAAGCACATACTAGGAAATAGCCAAAGAAATGACAATCAAATAACCCAAATGCCTATATTCTACCCCCTCCCCCAATATCTAAAAGACAAGAATAATTCAGTTCTCTTTCATTTCAGTGGGTTTACTCTACACAGGACTAACATCAGATCCTGGCTTTTGAGCTGGTCATTGACTTGCAGAGTAACCTTGTGTTGTTATGAGGATAAAATGGAGAGGAGGAGAATTATATACGATGGCCTTCAGTTGCTTGAAGGAAACAAGTCAGAATATAGTAGCAATAACTCCAGCTGAATTTTTTGGACACAAGCAGCTTGGCCATTATTTCTTGACCTTCCTATAAGGATTAGCATGCACCTCATACCTTTTTAAGTCTAATTCTAAAGCCTATCTCCATGTAGGATTATTGCCTCTGTTTATGGCTTTTACCCTGTATTTACTCGGACCAGCTGTCCCTCAGCCTCCACACACACACATGTAATTGGTTGTGCTTCAAGCATTACTGCTGTTTAGGAGCAGCATGTGTCCTTGTATTTTTCAACTTTGCCAATGAACCAGGGCAACCCGTCTGCTGAAAACTTTCCTACTGTTTTTTTTTCTTTTAGGTCAGTTAGAATGGAAATCTATTTTTACAGTGGGGGAACTTGTGAAGCTGTGAAAAAAATATGCATGTGCATTGGGAGTGAATTACTGCTCTTAAGTCAAGTTCAAGAGTTTAGTTCAGTACAATCCAATATGAAAAAGCATGGGGATTCACCATAGACCAGATGATGAGAAACAAGGCTCTTTATTCATCAGAATCGCAAATCCTGAACAGAGCTGTGCTGATTCAGTTTTATTTGCTAATCCTCACATAGGAACAAGGATGTTCAAAGAGGTTTTATGGAGTTGATGGAATCTGGAAGGTGCTAGCATGAAAAATGATGGTTGCTGAAGGCGTTCTGCCTTTACCATTGGATGCTCCACACTCTTCCCCTCTTGCACTTTCTGTGACTTTGATCTCCCCTCTTACACTTTCTGTGACTTTGGTCTCAGTTAAGTAGAATTCCCCTAACTCCCCTAAGAACATCTTATTTTTTAATGAATTAATTAATTTTATATTTGTACATACTACCCCATTCCTGTAGGCTCTGGGCAAATTCCATTCATTATAGCTCCCTTTCCCCTACACTTATTTTTCTCAAATTCAGTAGGTTTATTGTTTGTGAACTCCTCTATGATATATACAATTTTCATACAACTTGTCAAAGAACCGATGGAGAGGGATAAGTGGAAGCAAATAACTTTGCCCATTTTACACCATCCCCAAAATGTGAAAACTCTCCTTTCGCAATAAACACTGTCCCATCATTCTGAAGTTTCTGACTGGGATGATGTTTTCTTAATACTTTCTAGCCAAAAAACCATAGAGGAATAAACATATTGTTTGTTTTTGGGGGGGGGGGACCCATACAGTATAAAGGCTGCTCTTGCAGGTTAGTTCTTCTCCAGAGAACTATCCCTTCAAATTTAACTCAGTTTGGCAAATAGAGTTACTATATTATTTTCAGCACCATGACAAAACCTTTTTATTTTCCCAGTGCTTTGAGACCTGACTGTTTTTAGTGGGATTTTTATTATTGCTAAATTTCAGGATGCTGTGTTTTAATTATTTCTTTTCTTTTCTTACATTTCATTGTTAAACCATCCTGAGACTTCGGTAATGGGACAGTCTACAAAAGTTTTAAATAAATAAAAGACAGACAGACAAACAGAAAGTTATTGGCAATTCTCTTTTCAAGGTACCAATTTTCTGTCACCTAGTTCCCTGAAATTTGGCAGGAATGCTTTGTATACTAGCCCATCGTGGAATAATGCTCTGTCAAGGCTTTGGGTCGATCTGACAACTTCAGGGGAAAAGTTGAAGAATCAAAATACAATAAAATCATGACTGAGAGCTGTCTACCCAGATCCATGGACTGAGAGTCCCAGTGTCCTTATTTTCCCTTTCCCACTAGCTCTAGGCTGGGAATGGGTGGTGCTAACTGTGCAGCAGTGTCCAGCCACCACCATAAATGGGACCTCTGTTGGGGACCTCCTCAGAGTTACAGTAGAGTCCAAGTCTTCTGAAAGCTGCTCAGGCAGCCACTCTCACTAGGGCCAGGTGCAGCCTATTTCCACAACTCCTGAAGAAGATCGGGGCCCTAGAGCCTGGCATGGCAGGGGTGCTGCAGCTCAGGCCTCTGGGGCCCCAATCCAGTCCCGGCTGGGGTTCCCCAGAGAACACCTCCCCCTCTGCATCTCACCAGCTGGCTCTTTCTCCCCTGACCTGTCTGTCTTTAATGTGTCGGTTTTCTACGTTCCCCATTTTGAAAGGTCGAAATGCCTCTTCCAATGTTCAGGGCCAAAACAAGCACAACTTTGCATCTGCATCTAGTATTTATGTCTCCTTTTCATATTTACTCTGCAGTAGTTACCATGGTCTGATTCACCCTTATAAGCCCGCCCCTTCTCACTTGGGTGTCATTCGGACAGGAGTAAAATCAAAAACAAAAGAAGACAGAGCTCCTCGTCACACGCTTTAAGTGATGCTTATTGTACCCGTTAGTTACTGGAAGTGTAAATGGGTTTCTGGGGCCTACCCTATTTGCCCTTGAACTCTCCCCCTTTGCCTTTGGCCCTGTGCACCACTGCAGTGCAACCCCAAAGAGCCTTTCCAAAATTTGAATTGGTCCCCCACCTGAAAGAAGTTCAACGCTCCTGTGCCACAGAAACGTATGGATTGGAAGAACTGTTCCTTTAAGCAAGCGATACGTTACTGTTTTGCACTGCTGAGCAGACTTCATTGAATCTGTTGGATGCGTGATGCAAAAGAAGGTTCTGGGAAATCAAAAAAGCAATGATTTCGTTCAATTAAAATGTATTTTGTTCTCCTTCCACCTTCGGTTCTTTCCCCCATCGTTGTTTTCTCCTCCAGCTGCAATTCTGCCCTCACAATAGCTGAAATCCCCTTCCTTTCCTTCCATCTCTTCAACGCATGCCCCTCACTGGGCTTAGTGGCTGCTGCTTCTGGAGAGCCAATTCTTTTTGGTGGGCAGGTCGGCCAAGATGAGTTCTCGGAGCTCTGCATGTAGCTGCAGTAATTATAGGATTAGGCTCATTAATAATGTGCATGGAGCAGCACACCCACTCTACTCTGAAATGCGGGGAAGTGAAAAGTATACATTTAAAAGTATACATAATGAGGGCATGTGTACGTCTGCGTGCTATAATAACATCCTGCCAGATTCTGTGCCCATGCAAAGCTACGGAACTTACTGAGGCCTCACAGACATGGGGTGGGGATTTCTACAAAGAACTGCAGTTGGAGCAGCAGGCAGTAATACCTAATGGCTGGGGAGAGAGCATTTTAGACCATCACCCACCTGCAGGCCCCACTGTAGTAGCAAAGGGCTAGGAGCTGCAGACGGATGTAGTTGCTAGGTAGCACTCTTCTGGAAGGGCCAATCCTGCTTGTCGCCGAGAGGCGTTGTTGAAGCCGTAACAGCGGCAGCAGCAAAATCCAAGGCTGTGCACATACTGCAGCTACAGCATCATATGCCCTTAGTTGTCGGCAATGCTGCCACTCCTCTTCCTCTTCCTCCTGCTTAAAAGGATCTTTGCTTTCTATGTCCTCTTCTTGCCAGCCACCTTGGAGGGCTCTTGTGTCCAGCAGAATGCTGAAAAGTAATTATGTTAAACCATCCATGCGTGCGTCAATGCAGAAATAGCGTTGCCTGCTGACATCTGTGTTCAAACATGCCCCCTAGCCTTAAATGGCCCTGCGTTCCCATTCGGAAGGATCACTCTCTGCAGCACTGGTGTTTTAAGCATTCAAGGGCGGGTACGCATTGTGTGCATATTGCAAGTCATTTTGACACTTGTGGGAAAAGAGAGAATTTGGGATGTCTCTTTTATCTGTGAATTGCCTTTCCCACAAGTGAAACAATATCTCTTGCTGGAGCTGTGGAATGGAAGACTGTCTTTGCTGGTTTTCCAGATCCAAGTTCATCTACACCAGAAACAAAAAGGAGCTGCAGAATGGAAAAACCTTGAGGGGGGAGATACCGGGGACAAGCAGGTCTGCCATGGGAGGCGAGCGTGCCATCAGAAGCATAACCAGACTGGATCTCCTTTTCATTCTTTATAGATGTGATTGCATTCCATTCACTTGGCAGGTGTGAGTCAGTTCTCCATGAGGATGTGAAATGTTGCTTGGATATTCGTGGACTCCTAAAACAAAAACAGTGACACACTCACTCCTTGACAGAGAGCTGCTTGGTATCCACCATCCTGAGAAGTTCATAGCTAAACACGTCTATCAAAATTTGATCCCTTGAACAAGCACTGCCCTGATGTGGAGTTGAACAAGTGTAAATACTTCGATGGTAGTCCAGAAGAAGGGGAGGACAGAAAAGAAGGGATGTGAGCAGACACAGACTAGTCATGAAGGATCTCTGGAAAGACATTGCAAGTGCTACTTCTACGTAGTCTGAATACGTGAACAACTGGAGAGAGATGTGCCTACTAGACTCCCCCCACTCCCGCAGCTGAATGTCTTCATACGACCTACACAAAATGATGTACACTAGAAGTCCCTGAACAAGCACTATGTTGGAAATGTATTAAGGGAGATGATCCGGTGACTTCTCTTTCTTCCTTCAGTCCTCACAGAAGTACTATCTATGTGTAAACACCAGGATGGCTCTCTAGTATCTAGAGAAGCCCCTTTCTACCTGCCTTCATGTTTCTTAGGTTTACAGTTGTGTATCACTTTCTCTAGAACCTGCTGAGGGACATGCTTTCTTAGTAATTCTCATCCCTTGGCAGAAGAGTGTACAGTAAACTTTCATATGAACTAGAAGTGCCTTTCTCAACCTGGAGCCTGCATGATGTTCTGGATTCCAGTGCCCACAGCCCCCACCAACATGGTCTCTGGTCAGGGATTCTGGGAGTCTAAAAAGCTGGAGGGCAGCAGGTTGGGGAAGGCTGATCTAAGGAGATATGTGATGCTAAGGCTGTGTGCGAGAGCTGTGCAAAGGATGCCCTTGTGCATATGGAGGCATCCACATGGGATGCTTGCCTTGCACATTCTCTTCACATGCATGGTGGTTGGGAAGAGCTATGCCTGTTCCTCTGCCATGGAATTGTCCCATCAGCCCAATAAATATATGAAGGAAGCTCTGTCTCTAGATAGGGATGTACACACATGTATGTGTGCTAGAGAGAGGCCTTTAACCCTTCGCTTAAACACAGAAGGTGTGCTAAAAACACCTATCAGCCTTGCAGTGTATTAGATGTTTCTCATCTTAGTGGCGCCTGGAAAGAAGATGCACAAAAAAGAAGCAAAGCAAGCCCACCAGGGGACAGTGCTGAGGCAACAATGCTAGTTTTCTTCTTACTTGCCAACATTAAGAACCCATGGCTGCCATTGTACAAATATCCACGCACGCACACATCTTGCTGCAAAGTATTTTTGTTTTGTTTTTAGCAAACTTTCTTTTGGAAGCAGTGTTTACCATCCTGGGCTCAAAGATTGCTTAAGGTCATTCAGTACAATAACGTCAAAATTAATCCTTTGTGAAATTAGAATTGCTATTCCATGTGTCAGAAAGCACAGAAATAGAGCTAACGTAAGATGATATTTATGCAGTGTTAGGGTGAAGGGAGGATAACACTCCTGGCTCTGCGATGTGAAACAAGAATGGCTCTGTATATGTTTGAACTTTCCTGCAAATTAAAGAAGGAGCTGCAGTAATGATTACAAATAATTTGAACACAGAGGGAATAGCAGAGATTTTGCCTTCTAATAGTGGTCTTTAATGCATGAAGATCAACAGGGATTTTAAATGGGATAAGATTATACTTATTCATCTTTCCTGTTGATAGTAGGCACTGTATAAAGCACCACTTCTAAGGAAACCTTGTGTCAGAAATCTATTTGCTCTCTTCCTGCTAGCATCTCAGAGTCCCTTATTAAGTCTATTTAAAAAAATGTATACCAAATGTGATTTATGTGATGCTGTCTGAATGAGAAAGGACCACCACTGCCAGTGGCATGCCTCCCCCCCACCACCCACAATGCACATGG
This sequence comes from Varanus komodoensis, assembly GCF_004798865.1. Taxonomy (NCBI): domain Eukaryota; kingdom Metazoa; phylum Chordata; class Lepidosauria; order Squamata; family Varanidae; genus Varanus; species Varanus komodoensis. Next base: position 2,936,764 of record NW_025336045.1, read on the forward strand.
AGCTCCATCTCCTCCACTTAGACATGCCATGCTGTTCACCTGTTGCTTTTAAGGATTCATCCAGTTCAGCCACCTGCTCAGCGCTAAGCAGGTCTTTCCAAAATCCAGTTGGCATCTTAGCCAACTGGGAAAAAATGATGCTGTGCTTACAGGTATTGCAGAATTTGCATGGTAATATGTGCATCCCCACCTTGCATGAAGGATGAAACAACAGCGGCAGAGAGAAAAGCCCTGCCCTTTAATGTGAGGAGATGCCTGTCGAGCACATGAAGGAGCGAGCCCTTTAGGCATTTGGAAAATCCAGGCAGGTCTTAAACTTGGAGTGTGTGGTGTGGTGCCCTTTCAGCCTTGTACGCTTGGCTCAGTTTGGAGATCAGGTGGGGAGGATAGAGTCCCCATCTCCAATTACAGGGCTCCAACGGAAGCGGATTTTCCCCATGCTTGACTGGGATTTGGGGGCTTCTCCAGGATGGTCTTCATGTAGCTAGAGCAAAGCAAGATGACTCTTGGACAGAGGCAATGAAGAGGAAGGGAGCACTAATATCTCCAGTCTCTGGAGGATACTCCTGCTGCTAGGCATAAAACTTCCTAAGCATCAAGCAAAGGAAATGGCAAACAAATTTGAAAGAACATTTAATCTGCATCATGTAACTAAAGAGCCTTGGAGCACAGGGAGCTCCCATCAAACCAGCTACTCACAAGTCATCTTGCTCACTTCAGAACAAGCCTTTGCAAGTGGATCTAGCATGTGTGGCCCCACAGTGGCGTTCCCACTCTGTCATTGCTGTGACAGACCCATCCATTTAGACCCTTCGTTAAGCCAGCTGTCCCTACACTCCTGGCTGTGACATTACTGAGCAACAATGGCATCTATAGATGATATTCTGAATCTGGCTGTAGCAAGCCATGTCCTATTTTCTTGCATCACCTATTTCTTACTCTGGGAGTACTTAGTATGCTGCCAAGATGCCACAGTGAAAACCCAGTGAAAATCAGGAGAATCTCTAAATAATAGACTTTCCAATCTTGCATATGCAAGTAGGAGCAGGGTTGCTAGATTAGCAACACAATCCTGTACATATTTATTCAGATGTAAGCCCCGTTGACTTAAAGGGTTTTTACTTCCAGGTGATTTGCTCTAGCACACGGTGCAAGATCCCTGCACCTTAGGTAGAGCTATAGAAAGGAAGATTTTCTTTCTGTACCCCCAATAAGTGTAGCTCTTTCTGTCACTGCAGTGCTTTAATTGGGAAAACAGTCTCTGGTACTTCATGCATAAAGACCTAAAGACCCTTGAGCGTCATTTACTCACTGACTAATGGGGGTGTCAGCACATAAGTATCTTCCTTAAGAAAGAGAAAGCTGGAATTTCACGCCCAGGCAGCCTAGCCTTCACAAGTCTGAAAATGGAATGCCGTTACTACCCCACATTGCCATAGGAGTGTCCCTAAAAACAAGGGTCCACCTCTTCAAAATAAAGTTAGCCCAGGCACACAGAGGTGGAGGTTTGTGACTGCTCTGTCCTGGGCACACATTTGAACCTCAGAGTGGGAGAAGGGAATGCACAATGACTGTCAGGAATGTGCGTCTGCAAAATGAGGCAAGAATCACGGATGTGTCTGAGCTCTTCCAGTGAGCATTTGAACACAAGGAGGACCCTGTCATGTCAGATCAAAGGCCCATCTGATCCAGCATTCTGTTCCCACAGTGGCCAACCCAACCCATGGGAAGCCTACCAGCAGCCCTGAAGGACAATCACACCCTGCCATGGATGTTGTCCCGCAACTGGCATGCTGCTCCTGATGCTGGAGGAAATGCAGCAACTCCCCTCTTTTGCTTTCACAGCCATCCGGTTAGTGGCCGCCATTACGTCCTGTGGCAGGGAAGGAGTTCCTTAGTTCAGCCATGTGGAGCCACATGCTGCTTTTCACTGCTGTTTAGCACAATCCCAAGATCTCTTTCCTGGTTACTCATTGCTGTGCTAGCTGAGGCCCCACCACTGGATATGTGAAGGCTGGGCAACTTGTGGCTCTCAGAGGTCTTGGCCTACTGCACCCATCAGCACTAGCCAAAACATCTGGAGGACCACGAGCTTCCCACCTCTGCTCTATCTGCCAGTGGGATTGTTTGTCCCAATGTGCATCATGTTTCACTTGCTTATATTGAACTGCATTTGCAATTTTAATGCCTATTCCCCCTGTGTGGAGATATTTTTGGGGGAGGGGTTGTAAAATCTCTTTTTATTTTGCACCAGCAAAGTTAGCCAACTTGCTGCTTATCCCTAAGTCTCAGTTGCATAGGAACAAGTTAAAAAGGACCAGCCCTCATGCAAAATAATTGAGGAATTCCATTGTTTACTCCCCTCCATTCTTTGAACTGATCATTTATTCCTATTCTCCCTTTTCCATTCTTTTATCGTCATCTCTTATTCCAGGATTGCGAAGTTTGCTCAGGAGCCTTTGGTGAGGGTTTTTGACAAACAGCTTTTGAATGTTCAGTTAAACAAGGCCTACCAAATCAAGCCTATCCAAAAGCCTATTGACCCTCTTAAAGTACTGGCCTGATTTCAACCTTCAGGGGTGATTTCATAGGGGTTCTTGAGGAATTTGATATTTGTGAATTCCTCTATAGAATTGCCTGATTTGCAAGTCTCAGACTCATTTGCAGTTCTGAACTTAAAAGTCCTCCAACTTTGTACCTCCAAATGTTGTGATACAGTTCTTGGCAGTTTAATCATGACAAGAGATGTATTTAAATATAAGTAATATAGTATACGGAATAAGATCAACTGACATATTAATGAAGAAATGGAGTGGAATGATCTGGAAATGACAATGGACCAGAAACATAAAGATAAAACATGATCCTCATCCCTTGGACTTTCCAAAGTGCAGCAGAGGGTTCTGATGAGGATTAGGGATAGGCTGCTTCCTTGGTGTTGCATAGTCAGTGGCCTCCTGTCCAGATAATCCAGCCCTCCTACTGGCTCCACAAATGCATCACCAGCAGAACATCCATTTCCTGAGAACATCCTGAGAACATCCATTACCTCAGACTGTAAAATCAGGCAAGGGCCCTTTAACAGTCCAGCCATTTCCCCTAGGTGGGGTGCAACTGACTACGCTGTCACACTCAGCCTACTTAAGGTTTCAGTTGGCCTTAGCTCCCTGCTGAAGCAATGTCTTCCTATTGTTCTAGCGGAGAGAGTTCCAGCCATCAGGACCTAGCCATCCAAGGTCTGTCTATCCATGGTCATCTTTTCTTCACCTTTTCTTCTGACTGCTGTCAGATACTTCAAGAGGCCACAGGATGGTACAGATCTGCCCATTTCTTGGGATTTGTAGTGGGAGCTTAGAATATACAAAGGCTTCCAGAATTCATGCCATTAAAGCTATTAAACACAAAGGTTTTATCCCGTGCTTAATATGAAAATTGTAGGTGTGGTGCTCAGACGATTTACTTTGCTGTAGAAAAATACTGAAAGGAATTGAAATCTTGGTTCTATTATCTGGATATTCAAATACTTTTTAGGTTGGCATATCAAGTTACAGCTCACTTTTCAAGCTATTAGGTTTGTATACCAAGAAGAGATGTCTATCAATGCCTCCTCATATCAAGAAATGAAACACTAAGGAGCAGGTAACGATGGATCTGCTTTTCACTTAACCCTGTGAGATGGAGCACGTATATGGTTTGCATGATTATGCACATCTCATGTCTGGAAAATGGTAACGAACTATGTATCACAATGATTAATGGCTCTCATTGATTCATGGGGCCACTCCTGATGATCTGATTTGATAGACTTCATTGGGAAACAACAACAGTGCCTGTTCATTAGCATCAGTTAATCTATGAAGCCATTAATTATGAAATGCAAAGATATACTGTATTCCATCATTAGAGCAAATGCAATTAGATTGAACAACGACTTGTAAATCAAACAAAAGGGAAGATCAGAAAAGCACCCACAGCTCGCAATAGCAGGAGTGGGATTGTTTTTCTTGGCCGCAGGCTAATTTCCTTGCATTTTCTCTCTCCCATCCCCAGTGACAATAATTTCATCTTCTAAATAACACCTTAATGGCACCATTTAGGAAAACATCCTTTTGTTTTATTATTTGTTTACCATATTTACATTACTTATTGATCCTAACCTCCCAGCTCAACCTCAACACACACAAATATGAAACCTAAACAATAATGTTTGATGCCACGTAACAGGCATTTTTTTTAATAGCAAAGCAGAGACACAAGGTGAAACTTTTACCTTGTGCTCAATTATTGGGCAAATAGGATTCCCAGGAGTACCATATTAGAGTAGAATTGTATAATCATTTCTGCCCTCATTATATTAAAAGGACGGTAGTGCGGTGAGGTAGCACAATAAGGGCACAATCCTACGCATGTTTAGAGAGAAAGATGCCCTGTGTCTCTCAGCATTCTCCAGCCAGTCATGCTGAGAGAAGTTTTCTCTCTAAACATACACAGGACTGCACCCCGGAATGACAACTGCATCCTCTCTAAACTGGTCTCTTTTAAACATGGCATGCAATGCCGAATTGTGCTTCTCCGAGTCGGTTGTCCACAGTGCACCATGATGAAAGAGAAGGCAACAATGATTGCATCCTGCCCTGTCCATTTTATTCACTTTAATTGCATTGCAGAGATAGCTGAAGTGACAGAAATTAGGAGAACAGGCTCTGAGCCTGTGTAAGGCAGTGACATCATATGCAGTAGTAGTACTAGTTTGTATTTTATGGTCACAGACCAGAAAGATCATGAGCAATTTATGGGTATGTCCTAAATAGGCATGGAAGGGTTAAATTTCAGAGTTAGATGTTAGTGACAGAAAACTAGTTTTAAGAGTCCAAGGAGTCTGGCTTTTTTGAGAAATGAAACATTTGCAGCTTTTGCTCAAGTCATGCAGCGAAGACTTTTGTCCTTGAAGTATGCAAGGAATCAGAGGCATGGTGAGATGATAATTGTTTTATCACATTTGGATCTTGCCTTTCATCCTCAGGTCAATGTACACCTGGCAATTCCATCTTATCCTCACAGTTCTTGGTCGGACACAGCGGGCAATTCTTCTGCTCTTAGCCATATAAACGAGATCTCCCCGTGAGCACTCAAATCAGTGGTGGTACACTGGTTTTTACATTTCACCATCTATGGCCATAGTGTCTGGAAGACTCTGGGGAGAAAGCAAGCTAAATTCCATGCCCAAATGAAAGAAAGGAAATATGAAGATCTGATGTCATGTTCTTGAGTTTATTTCAGTCTTTCTTGTTGACCTTGAGAGAGCCTGTGAACAAGAGGACCCAGGATTTCCACACAAAAATCTTAGAAGCCTTCTGTAGAAATGTACTGTCATACAGAAGGCTATAGGAAATGGGCTGGAGCTGAAAAACCATGCAGCTTGCCACCAGCTTAAACTTATTAGGAGCTTCTGAGTCCAGAGAGGGTTTCTTCAGGATTAGCCTCAGCACCATGTCTTCAAGATGGTGTGGGACTACTCTCCCTAGTAAAGAAGCAATGATCATTTCCCTGGCCCAGCTGCTGTTCCTTTCCTGATTTTCTAAGCCAAGAGGATCAAGGGTCTAGTACGGATGAAGCTGCATAAATCGGTCTACGTTCTCTGTCCACATCCTCTAGCTGCACTGGGTAAAACTCATCCAAGGAAACCAGACCAGACTGTGCTCTTGGAATGCCATCGAATTCAGTTGGAGTCTAAATCACAGCAGAAATTTTATCCTGGAAGTGCCTAGCAAATACATTACAGTGGATTTCAGGTGAGTCCAAGCTGTCCTTCAGGCCAGCATATAATAGATGATACAATACAATATAGTACAGTATGAGAATTTGTGCTTGTTTCAACTCTGCTGCTGAACCAGCCCTGCTTTTTCCTGTGGAGGAAATTTGTACAATCTTCCGTTTGATCATTGCTCAATGTGTGCAATTTTTCCATTTGTGCAAGGAGCAACTTCAGTGAGAACAAGAAAAGTGGTAAAACCACACTTGGAGAATCTGTTTGCCCATTTCTGCTCCCATTCCGATCGCTGAGTTCCTGAGATCTTACATGGGACACACTTTTAAAGTCAGCAAAGTCAGAGCTTTCATTTGCTTGCTACATGTGGGAAAAAAAACGCAGATATATTGCCATCCCGTGTAAGTGGTTGCAACTCAGGCCACGTTTTGTGCAGTGAACGCCTCCCTTTCCCCCTATTTTGCTATTTCTATAATAGGGGATATTATTACCACATTGCATTTATATCCTGCCTCTTGGGAAGAGAATCCCCACACCAAGCTAGCTCATTGTCCTGGATACTGTTGCACCGGATACCATAACATTTCTCAGTATTATCAGAGGAAAAATGGAAAAATACTGGAAAAACCAACCCAGAAATCAAGAGCATATCATATAGGTCTGCCTGTTGGATGGGTACCTAGGCAGACTGAATCAGTCTTAAAAGTGAGGGAAATGCTGAAGTTGATTGAGAGATAATTTAACAGGGAAACTATCTTTTACTTTGTCTTTGGCTGGCAGAAAAGAACAAGGGAATATTTAAATGTATTCTAGGAAGACTTGCACAATCCTGCCTTCTTATGTCTGTCTTTTGAATGGAGTGCGCTTCTCTGTGAAATTAAGTGCATTGCTTTTCTAGCATCCAGGACAAATTAGAGAATGATCTGCATTTGCCTCTGGGTTTTTAGTTTGTGCATGATTTAAATACATTATTACAACAATTAAAATAAGAACAGGCACCACCCCTGTCTCTCACACATACTTTTAAAGAAAAACCAGTAAATATTCAGTTTAACATTCCATAGTGGGACCTGAAAATGATTCTATTCTCAGACAGAGGGCTCTCTGATCTTAATTATTTGTTGTGGGGGTAGGGGAGAAAAAGAAAGAGAGAAAAACCAGGACGGAAATATCTTTTGTGAATGACAAGTAAGTCTCTACAGAAAGCATGCCAGGACTGTCAGGCCCAACTACGAATATCTTGAGTTTAGAGCACGACTCCTAACAAGATTTACCCACAAACTGAGACTGAGTTGTCACAGGGATCGGTCTTAAGACTTTCCACAAAAATGCATAGCTCCATCTGTTTCTTCTTTTCCCTGGGCTACGGGAAGAAGCTTAGCAATTCTGATCTACCCAAAAAGGGAGTTGATGCACCAGAAGAAAAGAACAGATTTTTCGTTTTGGCACTGTTTTGCTTTAAAATAAAATAAAATAAAATAAAATAAAATAAAATAAAAGGCAGTTGAAATAATTATTTACAAGCACAGGCAGCTGATGAATAGCATCTTTAATCTATGGATCTAGATGCACACTCTGTAGAGCACAGAATGGATCAACAGTCAGAGTCAACGTGCAAGCTAGAGCTACACAAAGTGCAGAAGCAGGTTGGCTTTCCTTATTTTTTCATGGCCCTCCATATGTGCACATGCTCACACACACATGAGCAAATGCATGGAGCACCCTTGCATGCATTATTCCTACCATATGCACGTGTCTGTGTAGATAGTACTGTTTACCGAAACATACACCAAACACTACAAAGAAAAAGATTTTTATGGCATCAAGCACTTGTCTGAAGCCCCACAGAGTCTGCATTACCTCAGATAAATTTTCTGCTCCACTCATCAATCATCTGAGAATTTGAAAAATGCAAATTAATTGGTCTCTTTAATTGACACAAACAGCTACCTAGCCAGGAACACCCTGTTCTCAGCAGGCCTTAATATCTAGCACTGCGAGTGCCGTTGCTCACCTCCTTCTCTTTGTAAAGGTGAAAAGGCACTGAGGCTGGCTGGGCTTATGACCTCATTTACTTGAATTTTCCTGGCCTGGGCCCTTTGTCACTGGCAGGGTTCATCTTTAGGCAATTGGTGATTAATTAGTACGCACAGGCACAGCCTTTGATATAAACCCCCCTCCCCAATATGTCGCTAGTCCCATCAAAACTCTTGGTTTTTCCTCAACATTTTTAGACCTGAAGCCTAAAAAAGTTATTTATTTCCTTAGAAGTTCTACATGAAGTCTACTTGCAGTTTAAGTTTTGCTTTAGGCAAAATTCAGCAATGAACAGCTCGGGAATGTGCAAAACCCCTCCCCGTTTCAAACTGTGGATAATTATTTTTTGGAAATTCTTTCAGTTTCATCAACATTCTTCAAGTTGCCCCATCTGTGGCAGTTAAACTGAAAGCTAGCTAGAGAACTACAAGGGTTGAATATAAAACTTGTCAGATGAACTTGAAGCATGCATGCTAAGATAGAAAGTTGTAGAATATTCTTCTAATCACCTATCACTTCCTGGAAGGTACTTAGAAGACCAACAAATAATAAACTTCTGCTAGATCATAGTATGTTGCTGCACCTTTGCATGCATTAGGAGCAAATGGATCTATTTGTGATTGCTTAAATACCATGTAAATAGTACTCTTCATTTTGTCTTTGTTGAGGCACTGCAGTTTTAACAACAGCCTCCTCTCTCTGCAGAATGATAACATCTTTTGCTGCCTTATCAATAAACCTTGTTCTGATTGATGTAGCCCTCCAAGTCAATGAAGTGGGGAAACTTAAATCTTTTGCTTCCTTGTTTTACGTGGGCAATAGCTTTGTTTTCCTCCAACTCCCCTAAGTCCTTCCCCTTCTCCCACAGTTCACTTTTACATTTTGCTCCAGGCTCCATTTTGGCAGCAGTTCTCTTTCCGACAACAAAATTTTAAGCAGAGTGTAAAGATCAGGCTGCCCTGCATGTGATAGACTTCCCATATGCAAAGTGACTTGATGCAATCCAATAAGTTTCCTGCCAAACAAAAATATTTGTAACTTGGAGAAGTCATTTATTTTCACAACAGAGGAGAAAGAGTAGGGTCCCAGGTCCCAGGCTTGTTGTTACCGGAAAGGTCTCCTATGACCAGGCAACCTCCAAATTGGATTTGCATGTAATACAAAGGAAGGACGGATGTGACACAAGCCTGCGCAGTTCCCTTCTAAGGTCCTGATTATGATAAATATATACTGCTCCATTTTCTTTAGCTCCTGCTGCTTCACTCTCTTCAGAACCTGCTCGGTTACGATTTGGGTTAGCAGGGCTCTCCTTTCTCTGTCTCTCAATTGACAGATTTATTGGGTCTGTGTACATATGGCCATTCCATAGCCTTACACCTAGGAACTGCCTCCACCTTCCAGCCTTGTTTGGTTTCTTCTTTCTTTTCCCTTCCTGACTTCCTTGACTAGTTTTACTGGCTGGGATTTTATACATGGTGCCTGTAATTCTACTTTTATTGTATTTTAATCATGTTTTACTATGCTGTGCACCACCTTGAGTGTATTATTAGAACTTAAACCATGCTATGCCTACAATGATAAAATAAGCCATTACTGAATGTGTTAGTCCAGAATATAATTCTGTCACCCATAAACACTTTCCACTGGTTCTTCCTCCATACATGCGCTCCACCGCCAGGCTCACGCTCAGCCTCTGGGCGCTTGGCATCATGTCAGAAAGGCAGGGTGTGCTTGGCTGCTGGGAAAGCAAAGACCTACAAAGCTATACATGCTCAGCTGCCTCTTTGCAGATGCCCCACTGATGTTTGGGGCAGGAGCTGCGAAGGGGCCACTTTCCCTGCATGTTTCGAGTGTATCCATGCAAGGGCTTCATCTGAAAACTCCTACAAATGCTGACCCTTTCCACTATTATCACTCAACTCCTTTTGATTATGACTCATGGAATAGCTATAGGACATCAGTGGATAAACAAGACGTAGAATTTCCCTCCTTCCTCCCTCCCCTTTCTCTTTCTTTCTCATTGTATGTACTTGTATATTGCAAGACTTTTGTGGCAGGTCGGAACTTTTTATGCTGTAAAGTATTTAGATTCTGTTAGCTCTACAGTCAAGGACAACAACTAATCTATAAGAAGTAAATTCTCTGTAGGTGGCACATTATACCTACAAGCCTCAGCTCGTATCTTGAGGCTGTAGCCTGTATTGTTAGAAGGCATGAGGACACATCAGGTCATATGTTCACTGGGGAGAAAATTAAAAATATGGAGCTCTGGAATAGGGTTTCTTATTACAGACAGCAAATTCTCCACATTACACTGCAGGTAGTACTGTAAATCTAAGAACCTTCATTCCGAACATTTCCCATGAAGTCTTCTAAACAGCAATGCAAACTTAGTCATGGAACAGTTACTCAAGACCGTGTGTGTGTGTGTGTGTGTGTGTGTTGGTGGAGGGGATGTTGCCTCACTCTCTGAGGACAGCATCTCTAGGGTCAGGTATCTTATCCAGCAGTTGCTGGCATCTGAATGTTTCTGGTGGCAGAGAAGACTCAAGACAGAATGGGGATTTGGCTGGTGTGCCCAAGCATCTACCTCAGAAAGGCCTTGTCTAGACTGATGGAGGACCTTAATGCTCGGGCAAGTTGCAGGTAAACCACAGAAAAATGTGCATCACGGATCATTTTATATTGCAATGGCTGCCCAGGGAGCTTGTTGCTGATGGGACACTTTTAAACAAAATAATTAATTAACTGATAACTTGCTTGAGCAATCAGAACATTTGTCTATTGTGAGCAGTGGCTAGATTGCAAGCAAGAGAGAGTGAAGGCCCTTATTTGTGAAATGCCCTCCCTGCTAAGATATCTGTTTGCTCACCCATTTTGGGGTTGTGCTTCAGCACCACGGATAGCTTCTGCAGTGTTCAGGCTAAAACCTGGAGTGGATCCGCCGCTCCTCTGAGACAGGAGCCGCCAGCCTCCATTGGTTGTTGCCGTCTTCCCAGGGAGGCACAAAAACTCAAACAGTATGTCACTGCTCGACTGAGAAACCATGAAGTCAGGCTTGGCGGCAGGGGTGGGGTGGGAAATATATCACTGGAGTCGACAGGGCCAAACTGGGCTGCTAGGCTCACCCTGTGTCCATAGAAAAGAAGGCTCTGTGTCGGTGCAGCTGTTCACATGCGTGCTATCAGTGGCAAGATCTGTGCCTCAGCGCATGTATAGAGCAAAATCCCCCAGCTCTGTGAAATTAAGCCCTTCACAAAAGAAACATTTGGATCAACAGTGTGATTGTGCTTGAATAACAATTGCATGCATGGAAACATATGACCACCTGAGATCACAGCACGACAACAACAGCTCCCCGTTGCACACAGAACAAATTAGAAACATATTCTGTCTGAAAAGGTGTCCCCAGTGGGATAAGGATTTTCTGATTTTGGCTCGATTGTAACTGCAAAATAAGAGAGAAAATGGTCTAAAACGATTAGCTGAGTTTGGAAGCAAATCCTCTTTGCAGCACAGAGTTCCGCTTGGACTAAATGGATTGCTCACACACACTGGGTTGGCTTCCTTTTGAGGTATATAGAGAGAGTCAAACCACCATTTTGTACAACGTTCCAACCTTGGTGCAGGATTCTTACGTACTCTCCTAAGCCATCTTGTGAAAGCTGCCAGGAAATGGGGATAATGATCCAGATGAGAAATGGTTCCCTGAACTGATCCGAATGAAGTTTTTAGAACAGGGTAGCTACCAAGGAACTGCCAAACCAGAAGAAATCTATCACCAAAAAAGAGCACAAGAGAGGGTACAAATTTGCAGAAAAGTTACATAAGTTAATTTATTTAGTTGTACATTTAGAAATAATTATTAGTGTTTAAGCAGAAATATATAGCCTGTGATCAGGTGACCTGTGTGTTATACAGGAGCTGTTGGTGGACAGCTTTAAGGCTCAGCTCTTTCCTCTGATGGTTCTTGAATTAGCCCTTCAAACAGAAGACTGTCTTCTGTAAAAGGGGACACCAGGTCACCCTATTCACAAATGTCAGTGCAAGATTCTTAGTGTCCACTGGATCTATCCATAAGCTATAGCGTCATTGCACAGGTTTGGATTTGGCCTACTGCACTGGCCGTTGAAGGCAAGGTTAGCATTTCCTTTCTTCGAGGCGATTAAATTGCTGCTGAATCCTAAATAAAATGTTAGTTCTTATAAATAATGCAGTCATCAATGCTAATCTAAAATTAACTGAGTCTTGAAAAAATGCACAGCTTGATAAAAGGGCAAACAGTATGCTAATTGTTTTGGAAGGAAAATATAATTGGTATATATATCATATCATTGATTACAATAAAGCTTGCTGCTGGAGTTGCACGGCTTAAGTATTGAGGGGCTGCTATAACAGAACCCCCATGATCCCATGAACGGAAAATTATTGGATGGATCAACTTTGCTCCTCAGAAGGTCTCAGTTCTGCTTGTCCTTGTTTTCTTGGGTTGTGTGCTGAAGAGTTCCACTCTTGACGTCTATGGAGGCATGCTTCCAAGTGTATAACATATCTGCGTGAACCCACCAGTAAAAAGCTGTTTCTTAGAGGAATGAACAACCTTCTGTTCAACTCCTTTATAAAATCGTTTCCCTCTCAAATCTAAACTAAAACAGCATTTGCCAAGAAAACATGATGTTGGTGCCAGTTCATAAATACATCAGATTACCAGCTCTCCTGCTCCACTGGACTGGATCTGCAGGTGGTAAGGAGTGTTTATCCACATTTTGTCTGTGAGCATGATTTGTTTCATATTTTATACCATTTGAGAAACATCAGGAATGGGCCAATATCTACAACCATGAATGAAAACATTGCATTAGGACTGTCCTGAATATTCTCTTCAATACTGACATTTAACATAACTAGACATATTGCCAGCCCGTGTCCCCCTTTGCCTCACCAATTATGCATGGCCTTTCAAATGGATGGTATCCAATTTTGCTCCTGTGGATGCTGCGCTGTTTTAGTGGCGCACGGAAGATCCAAATGGTGGTGAGGATTCTGAGCAAGAAAAATTAGGTAGGCACATATGGAAGGCCTGCAAATTTGGATTAAATGGCTTTAGTATTAGGTAAGATAGATGGTTTGGTAAAAACTGAGAATGAATGGATGATTTTCAACAAGCTGGTTTCTGCTCAGATTCCATTTTTTTTTAAACGGAAAAAAATGGAAAAAACCAGAAGGGAATAGATAAACAATAATTGGCATAGAGTATGAATGCAGAAGATCTCATTCTATAAAAAGCTAAAAAGGACTCTTTAGATCAATGAGACAAATTGATTGCGTATTAGAAACAAAAGTATAATTGTTGGAATATAAGACAACAGGTCTCGTAGGTCATTTAACAGCTATAATTAAACTTAATGTGTTTGATTATATTCAAACCGTAACATAAGTTTGGATATCAGCTACAATTGAATATAATTTAAGATAAGTATTGAAGTGAGAGAGCATGCTTATTAATTGATTGTATTAAATTTTTCCCATTTTGGAAACTGCATTTGCCATTTTGTGTAAAATGATATTATAAATAAGTTTTTAAAAAATTAAAGAGAAAAACAGAGAGGAAAAGGATGCCATTCCCCCACGTTTCAATTTGAATATTCTCCCTACAGATGCTTTTTCTACTTGAGGAGGAGGAGGAGGAGATGGTAGACCCGCTATCATTACATATCATCACATTTAGTTCTGCCTTGAATAGCTAAGGATGCAATCTTATGCAAGTAGGACAGAAGAAAAGGCCTATAGCTCCCATGTCCCAGCCAGCATAATTGGCTGTGGCATGCTGGGAATTGTAGGCCTTCTTCTTTTTTTTTTTTTTTTTTTTGTTCTGTAAACTTCCTTAGGTTTGCAGATTAACTTAACTTGAATCTGATAATTGATTTTCCTATCCAGTATGCATTGTGGAAAGACTGGATGATTAAGGCTTGCATATTTTATTGATGCAATTAAAATAATAATAGGTGTTTAATGCATAAATATTTGCTAGTATGGGAAGTAAATCAAAGAAAATGATCCAATGGAAGCTGGAAGCTCTTTTTGTAAGTGGAACACTGATCTCAAATGCATTTCAAATATTTAGCTCTTTATCACAGAAATATTTTAAAAAGTAATCACATACGAATCAATGTTAAGATGATCCTTGAACGAAGTTCACATTTATTAATCCGACTATTACATCTGTCAATCTATCTCCTCTCCAGAAATCTCCCAAGCATGTCATAATGAACAAAATTAGGAGTCACATGTTTGAATATTCCATTTTACTTGATATAAAAAGAGTTATGAAGCCAATGTGTCTTGATGATAATAGCCATTGTTAGTATATCTATATGGAAGGGACATTTCCTATCAGTACTATTTCTCTGGCAAATTAAAGTTACATCTGCTTATTATACTCTTAAAGTTGTAACCAAACATGATCCAATTCCAACAGGGACTTAAATTAGGCTAACATTGGATGTAAACCATAGCAACAGACCAGAGATTTCATTTGACTGCAGAATATAGAAGCACACAGTTTGAGTATCCATCTTTCTTCTCTTTCAAGTTGGGTGTTAGCTTCCAGTTTACTTGGTATCATAGCTGATGCTATGGGATGATACTAGACCAGGTTTTATGAAGGAGTCTTCTGCATTTCCTTGTATTATGTTGAACCCATGTTCCCCAATTTTCCTGAAATTTCTGGTATTCTTGACTTTTACAATCTACCACTCATGACAAGGCTAATAGTCTTCCATTCAGAAAACCAGTCTAACCCTTCACATGAGCATCAATAGAACACTTCAGGTATTGGGTGACCTAAAAAATGTAGTAAACAAATATCAACTTGTCTCCTTCTCCAACACAGTTGCAACCTGGGAAAAGAAGTCCCTGTGGAAGTCACTTGGAAGAGAAGCTGGTCTGGGAGATGATCCACAGTTGTAGCTCTTCTGCTGCAGGCATAGGTCCATCTACAGCCATGGAGCAGGAGGTCTGTCCCATTTGGCAGCTTGCCAGATACCATCTGGTGGTCATAAAATGGTTCTGTAAGTGTCTTTTTCAAACTGAAAATGATATGGACTTGTAGGCTCTAGCTCCACTCCCAATTAATCCTCATTTTACAGAAATTGGTTATGCAGCAATTGTGGAACCAATTCATTGACCAACACATCCCAGTAAAAATGCTGCTATGGATAACGATTTTCCGAAGAATGATATCCAGGCTCAGGGACTGAGGGCATTGGCTGCTCGCTCAGCTGAGAATGTTATTTCATGTTACTGTGGAGACATGGAGATGCTGACTTCCTCTTGCATAGATACTGGCTGCTTGAAGGCCATGCACATGGTGCCAAAACCACACTAGCATGCTTTGTTTCCAGAGGAAGAAAGTTAATTATTCTTTTCATGAGAAATCTACATCTGATTAGCAATATGGGATGGCTTTGGCCAGTAACCCTTTCCACCCCTTTCTTGTGTATACTGCTATTGAATCCCAAGGACATCCAGTGTCTTTGGTCCTACAGCTAGGAACAGAATGGAAATAGAGCACTTCAGTGATTGAGTTGGCTTTCTAATTATCCCATGTCTTCCTCTTCAAGGTGGCCTTTCTCTTTAGCACAGGATGGACCCCATCAGAATATCAAACTGGACTGTGCATAGCAATCTATAAGGTTGGGGAGGATTATGCTGGTCTGTATTATGAAAAAGTTGACTTTTTCATGGAAGCAATGCTTTTGGAGATCTTCCCAGCACAAGATAGTTCCTTAAGCCAAACAAGACATGATGAAGAACATGTATAATCAGGTATCCTAATATTTTTTTCTTGGTTTAAAAGAAACTGTGGGGATTTAACTTGGAACCACAGAGCTTAGGAAAGTTCTCTTCCCATCCTGTTTTCTGTTTCTCTTATTTATGAGGGGATGAAAATATAGGTATGATGCAGATTGAATCCTTTTCTCTTCCCCTGTCATCTGCGGTGAATATCAAATTTGGACAAAGGTTCCTCAGCTTTATTCTTTTTTTTTTATTTCTGCTTACTTTCTCTCCCACATATGTCTTTAGGAATTATCCCGAATCATCTTGCATTCTGTCCTGTAACATCCTGTCTGTGAATTTGTCTTCCTATAATACTCCTCTTGAACTCCCTCAACAGTACACAGGAGAAAAACCACTAGAAAGAAGCATTTACTGAGCTTGAAAAACCCATGACTTGTCACCTGGAAAAGACACCTTAACATAGCTCACCTGGTAAAAAACAACCTCTGAGTGGAGAGTCAATGGCAGTTGTGTGATGGGGCCAGCCAGCAGAATGACCCCTTTCCCCTGCTTTTTCCAATATTACTGTAGAAGAAACAATCAAGAACCAGATCCCAGGATGGATCTATGGAGAGCTCACCAGCATGGCTACTCTGATGGGATGCGGCTGAAGGGGGAGGTGGTCTAGGCCTGAGGTTTGAGCAGAGTTGTGAGGCGTTGTGAAAGAGGTGAAAATTTAAAGAGATTGAGAGGATGAAGAAAGCAGGGGCCAGCAGAAAGAAAGCAGGGTACGCAAACTAGGATAGGAAATGTTGGTTAATCTTGTCACTCACCTATGGCCTGTTTGAAAGCCACATTTTGATACACACCCATTTGTGGGGCCCTGGCTAATAGGGTAATGGGGAAGAGTAGTCTCTGAATTGGAAACAGAAGGCAAGAGAACTAAATCTGAGCAAAGGTGGTAAATAAGACGATGAAGTGGAAGGAGACAACTGCCCAAAGAAATGAATGCAGATAGCACGGTGGGAAATAGGTCTATGCAGTGGTATTCAGCATTGTGTGAGGAGCCATTCACTTGCACAAAGGAAGTTTCCCTTCCTTGCTTGAGGCACTCAGATCCCTGCAACTGTCTGGAGTAGAACTTGGGTGGCCACAGGGTCAGCAGGGGGAAGGAGGGCTCTGTTCTGCAAATGGATGCTACTCTGTCAGTGGATGATGCTAACTGGATACTACCCAGAGTCCATACACATTCCCATTGCTTCATTAGAACCTTGCCCAGGCATGATTAGTGTTGTTCAAGGATTTCATTCACTTTACAAAGCACCGGACTTGCCCTGTTTGCAACCGCAAAAATGAACATGAATGGGGGCATGTTTTCTGAAAAGCTTGCACATTCCTGAACTTTCATTCCATGTTTGAAAAAGCACCTTTAGGGAAAATGCATACTATGAAATGCATGCAAGCATGCATGCACACATATGCTTTCAAATTTTAGCCAATGGGGGAAATGTATGCACTCTGAAACTTGTATGCAGAATGCATTTTTCCTGATGACTGAGAAGGAAAGCAGGGTGCAAATGATGATGGAAGTGAAGCAAAGAAAAGTTATGAAGTGGAGTTTAGAGAATCTCCGTGAATTCTGGCATCCTAGTTTACCCAACTTTGGCTATGATTGCCCTGTAGAAAGAGAAACATTGTTTAGTAGCTGAGCAAACAGGATTTCAGAGCTTCATGGAACATCCTAAATGACAGATTCTTACTTCCAAAGTAACTTGCCTATCTGCTCACCAAACACAAGAGTTACAAAACTGCATCAAAAGCTGGTTCAACCAACCATAGATTTCTGCAGTTTGGCATATTCTGAACTCCCATATCTGGAAATGCTTCTCTGAATTTCATAAATGATCCATGTTTAGTAGATGCAGAGGGGCTCTAGGTTGAATATTTTACTGCATTTTCATCGACAAAACAAACCAAGCATGATCGTTACTTTGAGCACAGTATGTCTGTGCCCCCCACAGCAAGCCCCCATCTCTGTGGGATTTCATGCAGGAGTCATCTATCATGATTCTAAAGGAGTCCTATTCTGAGACAGGCACTCAGTCAAGTTCAGAACTTTTTTCTTAAAGGGATATTTCGATGCTTTAAGAACTACATTATGGATATGCTGGTAACCTGGCTTGGAAAAGGACTGAGGATTCCTGGGACATGCCTGCCTAAACATGATGGGTTTGCAGTGGTAACAGGGTAGAAGTGTGAGGTTCTCTGTTGGCACTAATTTGCCAAGAGTACCGATGGGGAAAGGAGCCGATGGCTGGACGCTGGATTTGGCCCATTCGGGTACACAAAGCAGCCTGAATTCCTGGGCTGGCTTCCTTAGAAGAGTACGCTAGCAGAAAAGTGCAGAGGAAGAAAAAAAATATAGAAAAGTGTTCCAAACCATCCAGTTTTCAGCCAAGAGTTGAATGGTATAGTAATTAAATAAACAAATATAATGGAGAACTGGCTCAGTAACGAAAGTAGAGTAAACAAACGAACTTTTACAAAACAAACTCTTACAAGAAAGTTCAAAACTGGGAACTTCCATCTTTGTTACATTTCACAAGGATGCAGTTGAGGGTTGAATGGCCAGCAATAAGGTCTTAGGAGAATACTGCAGCTGCTTAGAATGTGGATATGGTCATTTCTCTTTTTATTGCCTTATTGTTGCCTTTTTACCACAAAGCAAAGGATTTCCTTCCTCAGATGCCAAAATAACTTGACCATCCTTGGGTAGCTTGCATCTTGACTCTGGAACCTGTACTTTTTTTTTCTCTGTCTCATGCCAGTCTGGATTCAATGGATTGCATCCAAAGAGATCTTTCCCAGGTGTTTCAGGAGTGTGGAAAGCTGCCTCATACTGCATCAGGTCATCTAGCCCAGTCGCCACTGACTGGGAACCACAATTCTTCAAGGTTTCAACAAGAATGCAGAGGTCCCCCTGGTCATGCTGGGAAATGAACATGGTGCCTTCTCCATCACTGCCCCTGCAGGCAGGTCTGTTTTATTTCTCTTTGCACAGGGAAAGTGAAAGTTCATGCAGATTTCTTTATGCAGATTTGCTCATGCAAAAGCTGCATAGCATTTTGCCCATGCATAATGGTAACTACAGAATGATATGTACATAGACATATCACACACACACACACACACACACTATAGTGATTGTGCAAAGATTTTCAGGACACTGCTCCAAGTGATTTTCTTCCACTCACCATTAGTCTCTGATTTCAGCTGTCAGGAAATCTTGGAATTCCAGGGCTGGTAGAATGTATGTTTGAATTTTTAAAAGTATATTTATTTTTTATTTATTTTTAATGATCCTCTTATTACAGCATAAACATAAGCTACTAATACCAGCAACAAGGGATAACATAAAATATACTCATATATATGCCTGAATGCAGCCATATATTAGCCTTAATTCCATATCACACTATTATCTAACCCCTTATCATATTATTGTCTATCCTAAAAACTTAAAGAGCAACAATCCACATTATTACCTATAACATCTTCGTCCAAAATAAGCTCAGTACTATGTTCCAAGAGTGGTTGCCAAATTTCTTAAAAATGATCTTGTTTTATTTCTCCTTTATATATCCTGACTTGATTAGACAGTTTTTCAAACATAGCTATTTGCCAAATTCTATTAAGAAATCTTTGTAATGACAAATCTTGGGCATTTCTCCAGCTTTGAGCAATTTTGCTTCTAGTTACTCCAATCAGTATTGAAATTAAATCTTTATTATTCAGATTCTCATTTCTTCCAGTAAATAAAGAAAATATTAGTAATGTTACATTTGCAGTTATTCTTTGATTTGTTAACTTTTGTATCCATCCAATTATCTCATACCAATATTTTTTTTTTACTTTTTTTTACTTTAGGACAGGTCTACATATGTTCTAATGTACCCTTCCTTCCACAATTTCTCCAACACATATCTGATATTTCTCCATTAATTTTATGTAATCTTGTAGGACACAAGTACCATTGATGGACTACCTTTAAAACAAGTTCTTTTTTTTTTTCGAAAATTGATTTATATGGATATGAAGTCCAGATTTTTGCCTTATTTTCTTTGGAAATACTAATATTTAAGTTTGCTTCCCGCACAATTTTAGATCCTGCACTCTGCTATATTCCTTCTCAACAACATATTTATATATTAATGAAGTTAGCCCCTTTCGTTTATTCTTATCTTTTTCTAGACAGTACTGTTCAAACTCCGTTAGTGTTCTCATAGGACCTGAGCTTTGATATAATTGAATTACAAAATTCCTTACCTGTTTTAATTGTAACCAGTTAGTTCCTATTTGTCTCATTTTCCGCTCTAACTGATTCATGGTTACCAGTTTCCCTGATTCAAATAAATCCCTAATTTGATAAATTCCAGTATCTGCTCAATGCTTAAATTGTGCAAATCTTTCCAGAGACTTAAACCTAGGATGTTTCAAAAAAGGACAAAGAGGGGAAATAGGAGGAGCTCAAAGTCTCATATATTTCACCAAATTTTTAACATTTGAATAGTAAAGGGATTCAGAACTTGCCCCCTTTTGATCTGTTTTGTCATATATAAATATGTATTAATTTTTCACAACCTTCCATCTTAACCAATCAGGGGCTTCACCTATCTGTATGAATTTAGCCATTTGCGTAATTTGGAAAGCTTCATAGTGTTTTATTAAATGTGGTATAGCTAGACCCCCTTTTGCATTTTGACCATACTTAACACTATTTATAAATCTTAATTTCTTCCCTTTCCCTGCAATAAATTTTTCCAAACTTCTCTGCCATGATTTATTTTCATCATTTCTGGCTATAATGGTATAGTTTGGAATAAAAATAAGAATTTTGGTAAAATGTATGCTTTAACCAAAGCTATTTTCCCTAATGATGTTAAATTCAATTTATTCCAAGTCCTAATTTTTTTCTTTAACAATCTTAAACATTTTTAGTAATTTCTGTATATTAATTGATTCATATTTTTGTTATTAACATGCTGAGATATTTACAACTTTAATAGCATAAATCTAAATTTGACCTAAAATATCTTCTTCCCAATTTTATCGAAATCTGCTGTAAATCCATCACAACCTGACAATTTTCCTTTCTTAAGATTTTTAATTACTGTTTTTATCTCTGTTATTTATGACATTGGGGAATTAAGTTGTTCCTTATGTTCATCTAAAATATGTTTAATTGATAACAGATTCACGAATTTCTTAGTATTTATATCTGATACAACTTCTGTCTCATACAAACCTTTATAATAATCCCTGAACGTAGTTATTATTTGTTGTTGTGAAGTTACAATTTTCTCTTCCTTAGTTCTCTCAGATACAATTGCTCTTTTATAGCTTTTTTCTTAACTGCACATAACAATTTAGAGCTTTTATTCCCATGTTCATAATAATTCCTCTTTAAATGATTCATAGCTATCTAAGTTTTATCTGCATCCAATGCCTCTAATTCACCTCTAGCTCATTAGTTCCCTAAGAACCTTCTTTGACCCCCTTTCTTGTGCTGCTCTGACTTTTTTCTTTTCTTTTCAATTGTTCTTGCAAATTATTTCTACTTTTTAAAGTCTTGATCCCTCCATAATAAATGTCCCTCTTAGAAACGCTTTCAACATGGAAGGTTATACAATATGGAAGGTTTCACTCCTTTTTCATTCAGTTCATAGAAGATTTTCATCTCCTCTTTTATTTTTCCAATAGTTTATGTATTTAAACATATGTTGGCACTTAGTCTCCAAACACTAGGTTTATTTGTTAATTCTTTATTAGTTCAACAAACTTTAGTTGGCTCATGGTCTGAACTTAACATCATATCAAAATATATTCTATCTAGATGTGACACTAGGGTTTCTGAAATAAAAATATGATCTATTTTTGAACATGTCATGTATTTCTTAGAGAAAAATATAAAATCTTTCACTTTGGGAGGGTGGGGAGATGGCCATGCTCGTGCTTGGGGTGGGGGGGTGGGGAGATGGCCACGATCTTTGTTGTTCTTTGTTACCTTGCTTCACATTTTTCTGATAAAAAAATTAGTTACAGAATGGATTAACCCTATTTACACTGAACCTTACGGGGAAATTTAACTTGGCTCACGACCATTTTTGGTCACGACCAGAGTCCTGGAACGGATTAAGTTCGTTGGCCAAGGTACCACTGTATAAAGTTCCGTACTGTTCCTTTGACATTTTTCAGGATATATCATAATATTATAATCATATACGTACATTGTACTTGAAATTTGCTGAGTTGGATTGTCTTCCAAGATCCTCCTTCATTCCTTCCCCCTCACAATTCCCATTCAACCCTCCTCCCCTTCCCCCTTCCCTTTTGTTTCAATTCACATGGAAGACACTCTGCTCAGTTTCAGCAGTTTATTGGCAGCATATCCAGGCAATCCTTTCTCACAGAGAAAAAACAACAGCTCTGTTGGGTAGCAAGTATACAAACCGACTATGAGATTTCCAGAGCATATACAAAGTTTTTATAAGTTTTTATAAGATCATGTACACAGTTTCAAGGCTGGGATTAGATTCTGAATGGGTGAGAAGGCAAGGACAATGGGGAAGCACAAAAACATAATCCAGAAACATTGACAAACCATTATAGACATCAGGGGAAACATCATAACACATTAAAGGCTTGAGTAACATAACAAATAAAACAACTGGAAGTTACAGAATTCTAAAAGGTTTCAATGTTTTGTCTTTTTACAATCAGATATAAAATTACTTAAGACAAAGCATGAGCTGTTTAAGTGTTTTTACATTGCAAAGGAAGCACAGCTGCCCTGCTTGCAACTTTGTTTCATTTCTGTTATGAAATCAGGAGCTTATCTGAGAGTGGGTGGATCATGAGCATCACTTGGCACTGTTTTTCCTCCACACCCATCCCCCAGAAGGAAATAGGAAGGAAAAATCATGCAGATGGGAAAAGGGAGAAGACAGGCATGGCTTTCCATATTTTAACATTTAGAACTTATGAGGGCATCTCCCAGTTCTAGTGAATCCTGAACAATTTCATTAATCTCTTATAGGGAAAAGTAATTTTGCTTGCAGATGTTTTTTGTGCTTTGCAGAACTTCACAGGATACATCTGTCTCAACATTCATCCTATGCCTGTTTAGATTGGGAAAAACCGGCTACATGGGGCATGCTGGGGATTGTAGGCCCTTTTCCCCTATCCACATGGGCATAGAATTATGCCTTTAATAGATATCCACCATGAAATTGTCCAATTTAGAAAAAATGGTTTGGGGCTTATCAGTCATGGTGAATGGCAGAGAAGTGTTGTGTTTCATTTGCAAAGGATCAATTATGTTGATAAACGGACAATGCAATCCTGGTTTCACATTCACTTTGCATTTTAACATATTTAGGATTTTCTTGGGATGAATTTTTTGTTTGGTTTTTAATCTCATGGCATGCATCATTCTAAGGATAGCACTCAATTATTGTTAAACAACTGCTTTGTGAAGGGCAACTGTGATATGTGAATACTCAACATATAGCAAGGCCTTTCTCTCTGGACTGCTTGCATTTCAACTTGCTCCCACTTCACTGTTCACAATTCCCCTATACATTAACGTGTGTGTGCATGTGTTCATGGATCTCTGTGTGTGTGCATGCGTGTGTCTTGTAGCTCAGTATAATTTGTTGTGGGTCTGATGAAGCAGGCTGTATTCCACAGAATATTTTGGCATAATTGTTTTTCATATTTACACTCTGGATTTGAAGAATATTCTAGAGTCCCTTCATGTTATTGTTTATACAGATGTTCAAGAAATCTACTACGGTTTCAAATGACTTTAGATTTCTATGAATCCACCATGCAGACTCCATAGCAGACTGGCTTTCCTGAGTTTTATGGACTTGTGGACTAGGGTTTTAAAAACAGCAACCACACTTTCTGGAAATTCATGCAACTCTAGTTGCGGAAAATTATGGAAAAAACCTTTCACAAAGATGTGGGGAGATTTGCATATTTTTGGAAGTGCAAATCTGAAAAGGAAAATCTAATTCCATCAATAAGTGAGTGATGGAATGGAAAGTGCCCTGCAAAACTCAGATGGAATGGATTTGATCCAATTTGTACCTCCTTGATTCTTTATGTAGGAGTTGAGGGCACATGTGGGAACACTCGCTGGTGTTTGAATACAAGCCTAATAGCTGTGGAATCTCTCAACATCCAAGTAGTGTCTCTTTTGAGAGTAAGCCCTGAGGGCCAGACTACATCTGACATGAATCATTCAGATAGCTGCTCCCATAAATACAGATGTTTATGTTTGGAGAAATTGCCAACATCTGGGGTTTGATTCAGATGAGGTCTCTAATGAGGGGGTTTAGGAAAGGGAAGGGAAGAGTAAGATCCCCGAAAACCATGCTTCTCATATTTTTATTTATTCAGTTATAATACTGAAACTCTGCAACTGCTGCTCTGCTAAAAATTCTGTAAGAAGATGTCTGCAAGATGAAGTACTCTTTCAAAGAAATGAAAAATTGCACATGAGCTACTCATAAATGTCTTTAATGACAAATTGACTACTACTGAGTATTTTTTTTGCTTTAAAAAGGATAAAGCAGTTTGCTTGATATGTTTTGAAACTGTCTCAGTATTAAAGGAGTACAATGGTAAAAGGCACTCTGAATCCTGTCACAAGAGCTACTCAATATATGAAAGAAAGGTGCAAGTGCACAAGATAAGTTCTCTTAAAAAATCAAGGTTTTGCAGCAAATTAGTTTTAGAAAGCATCTTGAAGAGAACCTGTTGACTGTGAAGGCCAACTATCATGTTGCTAAATGTATTTCTGAGAGTGGTAGGCCATTCATTGGTGGTGAATTTGTTAAGATGTACATGGTTAAAGTTAACTGAGGAAATCTACCCTGATAAGTTATCTCCTGTTAGTTGTATCAGTTTATCTGCATCTACAATCACCAGCTGTGTTGAAGAACAAGGAGAAGAGCTACATATGATAGTCAAGGCAAACAGTATGTATGTATGTATGTATGTATGTATGTATGTATGTATTGGCATTAGATGGGAGCAGTGACATTACAGACACTGCTCAACCACTAATATTCCAACTTCGGAATTACAGAAAAATGTGTTCACTGCAGTTTGAAAGGCAGTACAGCTGTAGAAAACATATTCTTGAAAGTGTGTGGATCAGTAGAAAATCTTTTTCTTAGATGGGATAAATTGAAAAAACATCACAAATGATGGTGGAAGAAATACTGTGGGAAGTAAATACAGTGTAGTTACACCAGAATCAGGGCAGAGAGATTGAAATTAAATGGAACACTGCCCATGCAATTTTACTGCATCACCCATGAGCAAGCCTTGTGTAGTAAGATTCTTCAGTGGGAAAGTGTGATGCCTATCATTGTATCCAGCGGTTAATTCCATCGGGCATCATGGCCTTACTCATTATCATTTTCAAAATTTTCTCTCAAAGATAAATGCAGAATATGGAGATGAATTTTACCATGCAGAAATCAGGTGGCTTAGCAGAGGCAACGTCCTCAAATGTTTTTTCAGTCTTCATCATGTCTTTCTCAAGCAGCAAGGAAAACATCAAGAAGTACTTTCTGATCCTGGATGGATTTTAGATTTGGCTTTATAACAGCACATCTGAACGCATTGAATCTAAGGTTGCAGAGGAAAGAAAAGTTGGTTGTAACGTGTATTTTGAATTGAAAGCCTTTGAAGTAAATCTAAACATTTTTGTGAAGCAAGTAAAAGTAACTTTTCAAATTTCTTATGCTGCAATGAACTAAAATTTGAGAAGGACAGGGATTTACAATTAAATGCTGGCAGACACATCAAAGTGCTGAACCTACTGCAGGTTTAATTCCAGAACAGATTCACTGATTGCCATAAGCATGGAAAGGAAATAAGAATAATTCAGAACCTATTTGAAGTAGCACCAGAAGATGCAAGTAACATTTTTGAATTGCAAACCAGTGATCACCTCAGAGATATTTATAAAGAAAATAGTGTATTAGATTTCTATTGTGATCCACCTGATATATTTTTGAACTTAAAGAAATGTGCTACAATTCACTGTCTTTGGCACCACATAGATCTGTGAACAAACTTTTTCCAAGATGAAAATGGGGAAATCCAAGTGTAAGTCAAGACTTATGGATGAACATTTATATGACATTTTAAGAGTGTCTGTCACAAATTGTTACTTGGACATTAGAAACATAGAAACAGAGTGAGTCAGAAGGGGCCTTCCAGGCCATGGCATGCTAACAGAAGGCAGCCACAAAAATCACACTA
Source organism: Varanus komodoensis (assembly GCF_004798865.1). Lineage (NCBI taxonomy): Eukaryota > Metazoa > Chordata > Lepidosauria > Squamata > Varanidae > Varanus > Varanus komodoensis. The sequence continues at coordinate 2,962,691 of NW_025336045.1, forward strand.
ACGAGGTAAACATGTGTAGGTAGATAAAAGGATTCCACAGTAGAATATTGTTCCAGAATGGATTGCATTCAAATTAAGATGTCCTCATTGACTTCTGTATGTTTACTTTTGATCTAAATTGGTAGGTTAATAATTTTGTTACATTTTGATTTAAGATGTTGCCCTCTTTAGGCATTGTGCACTCTGATGTGGCCTCCATGTCCCAGAAGGTTGAGGACCTCTGTTTTGGACATGGTCACACTGTGCCTATTTATTTATTTATTTATTTATTTAAAAGTTTTGCAGACCATCACAATAGCCACATGGCTTTCTGGATGGTTTGCACAATGAAAACCATCAACAAAACATAAAAAGGACCTAATAACCAATCCAATAATAAAACATCAACACAATTAAAACGTTCATTCCAACAGCAGTTGCACCAGCCATGTTGACATCACGCATTAACAGAATGAACAACAACAAAAACAATTAAAATATTGAAATTCATCATTAAAATTTCCCCAAATTTCAGCCACCTGACTTGAACTGTGTTTTTCCCCCTATAAACCATTGCATGACCAGGACACAAAACTACCCAGAACTACCAAAGTAATATTTGTATGGAGTTTTTTATATCCCTAAGAGTAGGACCCAAACAAAGGAACAAGGAAAGATTTAATACACCATGGTCCCTTTTAAAAAAAATGAAAATTCTTAGCTGAAACCTCCAGAGTATGGAATTAAAATCCACTGAGAGAAAGATTGACTGATTTTTAAAGTTAGTAGGCCAAAGTACTGTTATGCAGAGAAAAGTTTAATGGGCCAAGTATTGTTGAGCTGATTTTCTTATTTTGCATAGCCTCCAGAAGGATTCAGCCTTAAATTACCTGCACTTGCTAAAAGTGGAAAGCTGTTCTTACCTTGGCTGAAACCTCCTGAGGAAAAATTCAGCCAGAACAAAAGCTTTTCACAGCACTTTGCTCTCTTGAGGCACTTTTGTCTGGGCTCAGAAATGACCCCAAATGTGATTAATGCTGGTATTTTGTTAACAAAGGATGGCTTACTGCACCCATCTCTGGATCTCTAATCCCTTCCCTTTTAGCAGGCTTCCTAAAAACTGTTAGGGGATGAGCAAATTAATGCCATTTTCCAGTTTTCAGCTGACACTGCAACATTCCATGTATTTTGGAAACTCACGGGGCTTTTTCAGGTCTCTTAAAAATGGCCTTTTAACTTACATGTATTATTTTGTGTGCATTTTGCTATAAGTCCATCGTAAGTGTATTTTCATTTTCATGTATGTATGCAACATAGGCTCTAAATTGTTTTATCGCACCTAATTTGATGTTTTTGCCTTCCGATCCATTTGGGATTTTTTGTTTGTTTTTGCTACAAAATATAAAAGCATGTGCGTCAGATACTCAAAGTCCAGGACGTTCCATGTTAACTGCAGTCCCAAGTTCTTGCATGCGAGTGGGATAATTCGGTGACCTTTAATATTGATGTTTTCTTGTCGATGCCTGTAGGACCACAGCCATGTAAGTGCTCTTTATGAGTGAAAAGCCATCTTGTACATCTAGTATCAATTTAAATAGGATATAGAACCCCGGCTACATGCTGCCTAACTGCTTCATGGGTTCACTTGCAAAGGGAAACAGAGATATTTGTTTCTATTAAAAACAGAGAGCTCCAGCCCTAGACAAAGGCAAACTTAGTAGCCACCAAAACTGGACGAAGTTCAGTTCAGCTATAGAAAAGGGCACAATATTATAGCTTGTTTTTAGATGTGGCATCAGGGAATATGACTCAGATGCAGGCTTTTTTAACATTGGCAAATTATAGCCTTGTCCCTTTTCTTTACCTTCAGTATTTTGAAAAGAAAGCCTGCTTTTTTAAAGCAAAGGATTGAATATCAAAATAGGTAACAAGATCCATGGCATGGCCCTCTGATGCTCACCTGCCTCCTGATGTTTGATCCTGAGTAGGGAGAGCATGCAAATAATGCCATGTTCACACAGGAAGAGGAAAAGATCGCAAGGTAGGGAGGTTCTCTCTGATAACCTTGAACTTGCATTCCCTTCCCTCTGAAAACAAGCCGTCTCTAGGCAGACCAGGGTGGAGCTGAAGTACTTCACAACATCAATACTAGGTTATAAATGTCTCAAAACTGTGTGATTGCCTAAAGGTTCAGTGGACTCTGGGATTTAAAAATCCACCACCACTGTGTTTTCCTATTGCACTGATTTCAAAATCAATGCCGTTAAGGTAAAGTTGCACAGAGGAAAGAAATGTGAGGCTGGGTTGATGCAGTTTGGGACGAAATGGCAAGGAACACATTTCTCGGTGTGTAAATTAGGAGATGTACCCTGGGTAATAGGGAAGCCTCCTTGACTTGTGTTTTTGAAAGAGATGATGTGGTTATTTTGGGTATTGTACTGCAAACAAGCATATCATGTATAGGAATGTCTGACCTAGCAAGCCTTGAGTATTGTGATTTTCCAGATTTTCTCCGCAGTTTCTCCCACCTTGTTTCTGTATTGTTTTGGATCTGAGTTTATTTCCAGAAGATGTGGATTGATAAATCCTGCTAAGCAATGACCAGAAATGAATTTCTCACCCATCCCTACTAGTTTGGTGTCAATTAACCATCACAGCATCTTTTTACCCTATTCAGATATACTGTCCAACTGACTGTTTCTTGACAATTTAATCATCATTTGTGTCTAAAAGCCTAGAAGTTCTGAGCCTTAATAAATACATATATAGATAAATTGGAACTAAAAGGTATGAAACCCAAGTGTGGCCAGAGCTAGTAGCATTTTTCCGAGTATTTGCAACCAATCCAGCAAGAAGTGAAGCTTTTGGAGTTCTCTTACTCTGAAACCAGGTAATGATAATATTGTGTGCTCCATTTCTTCTCCTTAAATCTGTTTCCATTGCCACAGCCTCCCATTGTAATGGGCACCTGCTTTTCTCTGGGCTCATTGCTTCTCTGCCTCCTGCCATGCTATTTCCAGGTCACCACTTTCACTCTTTATTTGGCAAGCGCTAAGAATAATATCCAATGTAAGTTCTACTTGGAAGAAACCCATTAAAATAATGGGACTTAAGTGGAGACTCTTATGTCCAGTTCTTTTCCATAGATCTACTGGCAGTAGATATTTTGTTAGATTTTACCCTTTAGATTTAAATTTAATTTAATTTAATTTAATTTAGATTTTAGATTTTGCAAGCCTATGCAAGTTAGGCAGAAAAATATCCACAACTCCTAGTATACCGCAGAGGATTGTGCTTTAACTTCCCCATCTCCATCTTTCTCTACCTTTATGTTACTTTTGCTAGGTCTAGCATTATGGTTCCAGGGGTTAGCAAGCTGGTATATTAACCATTTTTTCCTGATTTGTAACGTTTCCACGTATATATTAGAGAAAACATCCATAAAGTTTCTCTCCCCCTCACAGATATATACTCAAAATATCTGAGCTATTTCTCACATTGGGAATACCTGTTCCCTGTCTTGAAACATAATGCAGGAATTCTAAATGTGCTCCTTTAATTCTCTCTTTATATTTGTGGTGAGTCTGTGTGTGACTGCATGAGAGAGCGAGCGAGCGAGCGAGCGAGCGAGCGAGCGAGAGAGAGAGAGAAAATGAAGACAACAGTAGTACACAAAAAAGGACTGATCTGTTTGAACTGCTACACAGAATAAAGATAATATTAATGACACTACTACTAATAGTAGTAATATTAAAATTTCTTCAATACAGCTAGGAGACTTATTAAGAAGAGGCGAGTGAAGCATGAAATGTTACCCTATCAAGCAATATAAACAAAGGAAAATGCTTTAAGGTGTAAAGATTTCATTGGCACCAATAGAATTGAATGTTTTTCCTTCAAGTACTCCAACTTAAGCTTTCTGTGGATGGTTTCTTAACTCAACAAATATAGTAGATGGTAAATAGGGGAAGCCAGCTGAAAAAGGATTGCAATATGTTTTCTCTGTGTTCTTGAAGAATAAAAAACCTCAGAGTCCATCTGCTGCCTGCTGCATCTCCTCCTCGCCTGTCTCTGTGAGAGCCTCACGCAGCAGACAGAGGCGAGGGGATCGCACGGTGTCTCTTGCATCCTGTTGGTGGGAGATGAAAAGTGGCTTGGAGGCAGGGGTGCAACCAGCATAGATTAGTCCATGCTGCGAAAGCAAAGTGATATATTGCCTTGGATCCCCACTTACAGTAAATCCTGCCAAGTTGTGGGGAAAAAATTGTGTGTATGAAGCTAAGCATAAAATTCAAAAACATGGCCACCTCCTGGTGTCCTGAAAAAAACTACTTAATTCTCTAAACTTTCACTTTCCCAGTGACTCTATCTGTCCCATGTTCTTCTCTCTGCAGCCATGGTAAGCCTTCTAAATCAGTAGAAGAAGCGTCCAAGACAGACTCGCCATTTGAAACGCACCCTCGGCAGGGTAGAGAAGTTGCAATTCGTGCTGACCTGGAAGGCCTTCAGGTTCACATTCTGGCAGGAAAGCAGTGCTGATCCTGGTGGAGACAGTGAGCCTGTTGAAAATCTTCTTGGCTGTGCCTTCCTTGGTGTTGTCCAAAGCTACTTATTTCCTGTGGTTTCCCATCTCCGCTGTTGCCTTGATAGGCCATTTTTGTTATGTTTCCACCTGGAGTGATCACAGCCAATTAGATTTAGCAGTATAGTGCTATCACTGATCGGCTCATTTCCTTTCCTTAAAATGCCATCTGGGGAGGGGTGGATTTGGGGAAGAAAGCTGCCAGCAAGAAAAGAATAATGTTTTCTTAGGAACCCATATGCTTACTTCAGACAAAAATGAACACAGCTCTACAGCATTAATATAATGTTGGACTTCTCCCCATGAGACATGTATTGTGATCCCCCATTTCTCAGACATTTGCAGGTCTTTTTTACAGCACTGCCATCCTCCAGGGCCTCTTCCATGTTTTCCAGCCATTTTTTTTGTTTTTGTTTTTTTTGAGTAAGGGAAGTCAGCTATTAAATTTTAACTGGAGAACAAACCAGAATGAAAGTCTGTTGTAAAGTCCCAATTCCTGTGTGGCTATAGCACAGTGCCACCTTGTGGTTGGATAGTGGAATATATAGAAAGGCACAGAGAGAGAAAGCCTAGTGGTGGTGGTGGGATGTCAAAAGGACACAGTCTTCTTCCTGTAAGAAAATGGAAGAAGAAGCCTCAGTCAAGCTGTGAGTCAAACACCTCATGCAGAGAAAATCATTCTTTGAACCTGAGACCCAAAAAAGCCTTCTAGATTTTTCCATGCTGGTCACAGTTAGGAATGGGAGAGAAATTCCTTTGGTTTGTATGTTCACACTTTCCAGACCAGTGCACTTAGCAAAGCACAGATTCATATGTGGTATTCACATTTCTCCAAACCTTCTTATCCTGGTCTCTTTGCTGTGCTGTGCTTTGTTTTAAGAAGTGTATATCATGGAATGGAATGCATAGAAATGCATATGTTTGTGAAAATGATATAAACCATGTGTTCCTTTAGAGGAATTTCCTTGCAAACATGTATATATTAGGCAAAATTGCAAACTAAATGTGCCTCAAAATGTGTATGAAATATATATAGACTTTGAAAAGAAGGGCATGAAAAAGTAGAAGCAGGATGGAATAAATTTTAAGACTGGCAAAATGAGAAATTGAAATTTGTGGAATTTAGCAGATTCATCCATCTTTAGTCACGATCTAGGCAGTTTTTAAAATATTTATTTGATATATAGCCCATCTTTCCAATGTATGATATTCAGGATGCTCAAGGTATCATTCCAAAGATCTGTTGCCATAATCCCTGAAGTCTAAAAAGACACATAATTTCATGAAACTGGCACTGTTCCTTTTTCATTTATTATGCTGTATAATGGGAATAATATGTTTTATTCTTAATTATGCCCCTTTAGACTCATTCAGGTTAAAGTACAAAGAAACAAATATCAGGACACAAAGCTACAATTTCTTCAGTTTAGCTAATTCATTCAGTCAACTGGGCTCTTCTACATTTTTTTAAAAGCCAGTGATATGGGGGACTTTGTCCAATGGTGATTACCAGTCTACCAGCAGGACACCCTGGGAAGTTAGTCAGATAAATCATCCAGGTTCTCTGATCAGAGCAAAAATTACAAGACATGTGTCAGCATTTCAGGGACCTCTGCCTTACACGGACACATTCTGTTTTGAAATTGCATTTTCAGAAATAATCACTGTCTTTTGGGCCAGCTGATATCTTGACAGCTGCTGAGACAGTCAGGTGAACAGCTAGAGATTGTACCTGTCACTGGCGGGCAAGGCCTGCTTGCTGGAGGTGCTGCAGGTGGCTGAGCATGCTGGGAGATCAGGCTCCTCCACTGCATTTAAAGCCTCCATAGAAAGGGGAAGCTTTCCTCTCCAGAAAGTTGGGCTCTGTGCCTCGGAGTGTGCATGAAAGAAAAGCATGAGGAAGGGACTTCGCCACACTTTTACTCCACACAGATTTGGAACGTCCAATCATTGTTGTCTTTTTCTTGCACTGTTTCCAACTCAATAATGTCCTTTTTCCAGTAAGGTAACCAGAACTGAACACAATATTCCAAGTGTGGTCACATCACAGATTTGTATAAGAGAAGAGAGTTTTTCAAGTTTTATTTTCTATCCATTCGTAACTATGCCTAGCATGGAATTTGCCTTCTTCACAACAGCTGGGCCAACATTTTCTTCAAACTGTCCACTGTTTCTTGCTCAGTCGCAGCTAGTCTAGATCCCATCGGTGTATACATGAAGTTGGGGCTTTTTGCCCAACATGCATTGCTCCACACTTACCTCAATTGAGAGGTCCCCAGACTTTCTTACACTGTTGTGCATGTGTGTATATCCCCCAAGCTATTTGTATTAATACGTGCAATATGTTTTGCTTTTGCTGTCGCTGTGAATTTGAGAGGTGTCAATTTGCTATTGAAACCCAGGAGGAAACACATCTGCTGTTGACGATAGGCGTAATCCTTTGATGCAGACATCAGCCTGGCTTTAGGGTGGCATCAGAGAATCCCAGCAAGACGGGAATCGCATAACAATACACTAATCTGATTTTTACTCCGGTTCTGCCTCCCCTGCAAAGACGTCCCTTCCATCACTTTTCTTGTCTTCCCATCCCCATCCTTCTCTCTTTATCCTAAACCATATGGTCGCATTTCTGGCTTTCGAGGAGGAGTGTGCCGACTGGGTTGAACAGCAGCAAGGGAATACTCATGCTGGTAAACTTATTCCTGCTTCAGCTCTAATTGCAAGACATACTTGCAAACAGACGTTGATGCCGCAATGTCCGCAGAATATATGCTTAATCCATCACATTCATTAAGCTTTGTATTCCTTTTCTTTTCAGTTGGCAACAGATTGCCGAGTTCTTGAACGCACAGGCAATTAAATGCCAGTTCCCACTTCAGCCTGTGAGACGGCCAAGTGTACAGACAATACTTGCCTCTGGCTAAGAGCTTTCAGATTTTAGACAGTGTGTTTGACAGAAGTTCTTTTGATATTATTATTCTCATTATTCTCTGGGATATGGCCATTATTAATTCATTAATTACATTTCTGTACAGCTCAATAGCCAGAGCTCTCTGGGTAGTTTACAACAGCAGATAAAACACAATAAAAATACCATATAAAACGCATCATAAAATATGACACAAAATTTATAAAACAAATTCAAAACCAAATTCAAAAATCTACAGTTGCTTACACAAATTAAATCACCAGACTTGTTCAACAGCTGACATGGGATATCATTACTACTGCCATCATTGTTAGCAAGATTTCTTAAATACCTTTCTCAAAAAAAGATTCAAGACAACTTCCAATAGAATTGAAATGTACAAATAACATTTTAAACAGCTAGGAACGATCATCCACTAAAATATCACCACCCCATAAAACATGTAACAAGTCAATAGATGTATTAAAGAGCCTAATCAGAAGGCATAGACTCCCAGGAAAAGGGGAATCTGGAACCCAGGAAATGACTCTGCTGGTGCTGTGAAGATCATCCCACAATGGGAGACACTACCAAAAAGGCTCTCCCTCTTTGAGTATGGAGGGAAAGGGCTCTTCGAGAGGAGTGTGTGAACTAGGGACGGACTATATTCATATTCTGCACTTCTAAAGGGATTACTTTGATGCTCATTAGCAGTATGGCAGTGAAGCCAAGGTTGTGGGCTCTCCCGCACTAGAGGCATTCAAGGTGCAGCTGAACAGCCATCTGAGAGGGAAGGTTTCAATGGCAGGCCTGCACTGAGCAGGGGTTGGACCTGGTGGCCTTCTTGGCCCCTTCCAACGCTACTGTTCTATGATTCCAGAAGTCAGCTTTCCCATCCCTACCTGGGGGTGGCAGGGATTAACTCTGGGACCTTTGGCATGCCATGCACTTTCAGGAATGATCTAGCTGCACACGATCTGAGGTGACTGGTAAAGTAAAACAAACAACACGAGTGCCTCATGCTTTGTGGCATCCGTAATGCAGGAGCCTTAGCAACTGGCTGTGGACAGAACAGACCTCCTTGCCTTGTCTGAGCCTGGCCAGGTTTAAGGATAACTGAAGAGGCGCCTCCTCTTTGTGCCACTGCCACTGGAAGTGTGTCTGGGGGACACACAAGAGAAGGTCTTCTCGATAGCTGCTCCTAGTCTTTGAAATACCCTGTTGAGCAAGGCTAGATGGGCTGCCTTTCTGCCCATTGGCAGATAGATTTTTGTTCAAGCAGACCTTACTGTGTGGGCTGATTAGGTTTTTATTGGTTTATTTCTGTGTTGCCATTTTTAATAAATAAATGCTCTTTATTACTGATTTAATTGCATATTTTTATTTTAAATCTTTTAATGTGAATAGTCACCTTTCTGATTGAAAAGCAACCTGTAATTAACTAATTAACAAAGTAAAAAAATAAGGCTTTGGATTGGTTGCCATGGGGACAGGATGCTGTAGTTAACCTGCCACGCAGGACATTCAGTGGCCACCTCGAAATCTGTATATAGCATGCAGCCTCTGTGGGCAAGAGCCACTGGTAGTGGAGGAGTCTGCTGAACAATATGTATTAGCCTTGATTGATTAAAGCACCTGTCAGATTTCATTAAGAAACAAACAAAAAGCTGGAGACATTTCGTACTTCCGACAGTTGTACCATGTGCCACAACATCTTCATAGATCTTAGAAGAGTAGTGTTGGAAGAGGTCCATGAGGCCGTTGGGTGCAACCCCTGTTCGGGGCACGACTCCAGATTAAAGCATTCCTGACAGAAGGCTGTCCAGCTGCCTCTTGAATGTCTCTAGCATGGGAAGGACCCACAACCTTGGTTTGTTTGTTTATTTATTTCTATACCTCTAATTGTTTCTAATTTCTATACCTCCCCAACTGCCAAAACTCTCTGTGTGGTTCACAAAGCACATTAAAATAAAAGATATATTGCATAAAAACATGTTAAAACTTTAATGTAAGTTTATAATACAAAATTAAAAACCACATACTAAACAGGTAAATATATAAAATATTAAGGGGAAGAGCATGAAGCTAATTTTAAAGAGGGTCCTTTTTCAATTGGGTGGAAAGGGTTGGCCATTGGAAAGGCAAGCTTGGTTACTAGTTTCTTACCCAGTTTGATCTGTGATCCTCTCTGATAAACAACTGAGTATCTCTTGACTTTGTGCAGATAAGGGTAAAGATGGTTATATAAAGCACTTAAATTATATAAGGTGCTATGGAAAAATTAAAACCAGAAGTCTGCCCCTGACTGCATGTGCATAATGGCAATTTAACAGTGGCCACAGTAATTATTTACTAAGTTTGCAAATCTGGTTGAAAGTTGTATCCAGTTCAGTTAGCTCTGGTATTCTGCTTTTGGATCCTCATTCTGACAACCTGCACCCTCCTCCTTTTCTCCACCCCTCACTCCTGGAAGAACACTTAGTTTGTTAAAAAGGCTTTTGGAAGATTGCTAGCTGAATACATGCATAGGAAATTGGGATGCTACACCAACAACAGTCCACTGAAACTAATTTCTGCCAGGCCAGACTCAATGTGTTCTCAAGTGATGGTGGTGTTTTGCTCAGTCCAGGATGGGCATCTGCTGAAATTCTGCATTCAGCATGTTCTACAGGCTGTGACAAATGGAAATCATGCTGAGAAGATCCAAAATCAATGCTCCTTTCATAGTGACGTGTGAGTTCCAGGATGCACATGGAGCTCTCAAACACTGGACTCTTCTGCCCATGGCAGTGATGGGAAATGAGAGTTTTGTGTGCAAAGAAATCTGTTATGGATATGCTTCTGGGTCCTAAAGAAGTGAATGAGAATTAGGGGAACTGTAAAAGAAGAAATCCTTTTAGCTGATGCAGAAGTAAGAAAGGGCATGAATAGTTTCCCTGCTTATATAAAAAGTGTTTAACAAACAAGAAGGAAAACAGTCATTCAGGTGTGAATTGCCAATCTCCTGGAGCTACTTTAATGGCATGTCGTATCAACTCATTGGGGTCATTGTGCTAAATTGTTTTGGACAATACATTGAATAAACAACTAGAAATATTAACTGCAACTTCACTTCCCTTTGGCAGGAGACCAGCTTTGGCACGACAGAGCAGTCCAAATCTAAAGCTGGTTATTATCTAGAGAACCATCTACCAATTAGAGTTCTCCAAGGCAGCTGATAGAACTCCAAGCTGGATTAATTTGGAAGTAGCAAGCAAGTGCTGTCACCATTCTCAGATGTTATTTTTTGTCTCTTGTAAAATCAGACAGACAGTGGATTTTGGGGAGAATTATTATATCGTCACAGCATTTATCTCTTGACACTTGTTCAGTGTTCCATGAGCCCAAACGAAATAATCTCTCTTTCAGCCTGAAAGCAATGCATACATTTGCACGGCACAAGTCCAGCCAATTTTGAGGATGAATAAGTTGGCTAGGCATGCAACAACAGCAAGTAAAAATCTTTGAGCTTTATGTAGTGTGGCAGGCTGTGGATAATTTGGGACAGCGATGATCCCGAGTTGCTAATTATCGGAAAATGTTCCATTTCCATCACTGTCTCTGCATTTTAGTTGTAACAAAAGCTCCCACAGATTCACCATGGGCTTTCCTCCGAACAGCTGACACAAATCTGTATCTCTCTAACATTTTATTTTATTAGATGAAGTGGACAAAAATAATGACAACAAGCTGCACCAGCAACAAACCCCTCCAAAACAAACAAGGATGTTATACCTTAGCCTGAGGACATAATTAACTTGTGAGTGCTGAGATCTTTGATTGCATTCCTAGCATGATCTTAATTGGAAGTCTGAACTTGTAAAAAGACCCAATGGTGTTTGGGAACAATTTGAAATGGTTGGCTGACAAAACTTTATCTCTCTTTGTGGTACCTATCAAGAAGAGCCCAGGCAAACAAATACCTTTTGGCTGTTGATAAATGCCAGCTATTATCGTGCAAGGTAATGCAACAACACAATGGAATATGAACCGAAAGGTATACAGAGTCATAGCAGGGAATTCGAACAAGGGAGAGTTTAAACATTTTTTCTGGAGCTATCTACTTCTGTAATGCTTTCCTAGACGGGGGATCCAGATACTAGCCTGTCTTCATTTAGGACTTTTGTTCAACCTTAGTGTATAACTTCTGAAGTCATAGGATCTTCTTCAGATGGTTCCCAACACCTCTGTGGACTGGAGGGGGAATGTCTCTGGCTTGGATGCCAGTATTCTTGGAGATGCAGCCATATGTAGAAGTTTGACATAACAGGGTGTCTCTGGGTATCGCTTGCATCTTTATTCCCCCCCCCCCCCAGTTGTTGCATTCATACAAATTGCTGCTCATATGTGTAGCAACCAGGGTAGCTTTATTTATGCTGTGTTCCCATGAGGCCATTCTGCATGGACAGAATGCCAAATGCCTGAACTGGACCTGGATCAAAAAAGATTATGAGCGTCATCTAATTGAGGAAATGTGAGGAGTGATTTCCCCCTGTGCCCCCAGACAACGCGGATGAACCTTTTGCACTCCGTGCTGCATCCATAAGCCCCAGTAAGATCTCAGCAGCAAAGCAGTCTGGGTCTCAGGAGCGATCTGGATCTATAGTGGGCCACATCTTCCTTTGTTCTTTTTTTAAAAAAACGGGGAAAACCTCTGCCAGGTTATCCCTTGAAATCATCATTCTTTGTTATGTCCAAGGTTGCAGACTTGGCTTTAAATTAAACAGTTTTGTTCCCAGTGAAAATACCAGGGCTATACTAAGTGCACATTTTGTTGCTATGAGGCAGCCTTTAAACAATTTGGCTGATGTTGTCATATTGAGCCAAGAAGTTCCACAATAACTTTCTGTCCCTCAAGGTTTCATGAGCAGCTTTTTGCACGTAGTTCTTGCTCACTCTCACTCTGTTTTTCTGAGAGTGCAGTAAAAAATAACAAACATTCTGCTTCATGAAAAGAGGGGAAAGTCGGCTGTCTTTTTCCTACTCCCTGTAATTGAACATGAAATAATAGCGAGACATATTGGCAGCAAGCATTTTGTGGTGGGTGTTCTCGGATCCAGGAGCGTTCCAGCTCTTGTATCTTGCATCTGCAAAGCTGGTTTTTCAGTAGCCTTTCTCCTCTCTGCTCCACCCGCGCTGCAACAGCCTAAGTGACCCATTAACAGTCACTCACTGAATTGAACACCATTAAACCAAAAGAAAGCAAAGGCCTCTTCCTCTCTCCGATGACTCCCATTGATGGCCAAAGATTTCATGCTGTCTTTCTGAGTGCTTGTTATTAGTCTGAGCCCTTTTGTTTACCCAGTTGATGACGAGCAATCCCCATGGGGTTCCCACTCGCTTACTTGGGAGCATGGAGCCAAATGGAATGTTGTTTTCATGGGGTGTGGGCTGAACTTTCTAGCCATGTCTGCCTATGATCCTTCCTCTTTTAGTTCTTCCTCTAGTCTAATTTGTATTCAGACTTTATTCAAGTTCTTTTCTAACATCTGGCTGAGCAAATGCACGAGCCCAGTGCTGCCACTGGGTGCAAACGACAGAGTATCCATTGTCGATCTTTCCAGTTACAATAACTTGGCACAACAGAATCTGAAGTATGGATGGGATATGAAGTTACTTCTTTGGCTGCTGTCCTTGCAAGTCTCCTAAGGAGAATGTTGCTTCCCATCTACCCTTTGTGTTTCTGTCTTAATACTGAGTTACTGTCAAAACATGATGTGAAGCTATCCTAGTGCAGAGGGGCTCAGTTTGGAAATATGGGAGTGGATGTTCAGCCAGAAACATGTAGAAAGAACTGCAATCTGATCATTAAGGCATATTGCTGGGGTGAGAGTACATTGAAGCTTCCAGGTCAGTAAACATATGGGAGCGTGAGTAGGACATTGACCTAAAGGCAATGTTTGGTTTGGCCCCTAGACATCTGCCTTCTCCTGAATCAGACCAATGTTCATCAAGCCCAATACTGGCCACACTGACTGGCAGCAGCTCAGCTCTCAGGGTTGTAAATGGGAGTTTTCTCATCTTACCACGAGACACCAGGCATTAATGCAAACTGTGTGCACTGCCACCGAGTTATGATTCTTTGCACTGAAAAAGAATTCAGTAAAGAAAATCCAGTGACCATCAGGAGAGGCTAGTGAATCCTTTGTCTGTGTGTTGCCTCATTCATCGAAGCCTTTCCTTTGAACCTTTTAGGAGCTACCCGTGGTGTTGAATTTGGCCACTAAAATAAGTTCATAAGCATGGGTTCCTTGGGTTCCTTCTATAAAGCTCAAATAATAGCTGCAGTGAATGAGAAGGCCCATGGAAATTGGAGTCATCAGTCTTGCCTGATGGTGGTGGTGATGCTGATGATATATTTTATTAGATTTTGAGTTTTCATCGCACAAGAAACACAGCTGAAGCAAGAAGGAGGGGAAGATAAGGAAAGACTGAGGTGGGTAGAAGATAAAGTGAGTGAGAACGAATGAACCACTATATCTACTAAATGCAGGGTTGAGTAGAAGCTTGCCGTGAGACTCATCTGCCTCTTGCCAGTCTACAAGAATTTTGTTAATTCATGCAACGCGAGTGGAAGGTTCATTGATCTGTTGATGAACTGATGTGTATGCTCACTCGCTCTCTCTCTACACACACACACACACACACACACAAACACCCTTGTAGGATGAATATATTTGGTGACCAATAAGACATGGAGGGTAGATTTTCACTCTCCTGGAGTAAGGTTCCATTTGATTGGGAACTATGTCATCAAAGTTACCTTACCTATGAATTTCAGGCCTGTTTCCAAAATTGAGTTGTCATATACACCAGAGGAATGGGTGAGAATTTCAGTTGGGTTTCTATAAGAATTTATGAAAATTCACAAGGTTCTCCATGTCTGAGACAAAAAGAAGTTGAGAGTCAGACAATCTGAATGTGGGCAAAATAGGTGATCACCCAGGCACAGGGTTTGAGTGCTTATTTCTGAAAAGTCTTGGTTTGCATTCTTGTGTATTAAGCCATGTTTGTCAGGCTAATAGAGCATAATCTGGTATGGTTCATGGGTGGGACTCCTGTAACTTACATTTGAGGGGAGCAGATGGCAAGAGTTTTGTTGCAGTTTAATTTTTAGAAGGATTTACTGGAATCCTCAAAGTTTTTCATATCCAGGAGACAATGAACTTAAAAAAATAAATAAAAAGTGTGTGAAATCAAAACTGGTAGATTCATGCATTCCTTGCACAGTGGTGTTTATATCCAGGCCTGCATCAGTTTCATTCACCAAGACTCTTCCAAGGCAGTGAGGAAGGACCTCCTGTTCGGTATATGGAGGTACAGCAGCTGCATCCTGAAATGAGAGAGTTTGACAGCATTTCTGATTCCAGTCTTGGGTATCCACTACCATCCAAGATTCATACATGAGTCCTGAATATTATCTGGAGACAGTAAATGTGTAAAGAAGCTCTAAGCCCAGCCTCGACCCCACTCCCTCAAACCAGAATCAATCTGGTCTTCCCATTCTGGCCAAGAGAACATAATGGATTCCAAGTCTAAAAAATGTAAATATGAAGTGGGTTGATTATTGTGATGACCTGGCTCTTGCAGAGCAACTGTGCCAAATCCTTGGATCTAGTTACATTTGACCTATCATTCTGGGGAGGGCTGAAAAGAAATAGCACCTGAAAGGGCTGAGAATTTCAGAGAAGAATTTCTCAGTGTTTGGGCTTCAGTACGGCCCTTGCTGAAAGGACATGACTGAGGAATGTGTGTGCTCTTTATTTTCCCATTTTTATCACATCTACCCTTGACACCTCTCTGGCTGCTAGGCCTTTCTTTAAAGTTCCCTAGGCTCCTAAATACTTCCCCTCTTGGGGTTTTCCAGAGATGCTGCCCTGTTGAATGCCTGAAAGCTGAGTGCAGTGGTGGTGCTGATGGTCGTCTCTTCCTCCTCCTCCTCCTCCTGACTTTTAACAACAAAATCAAACTAAGAATGCTTCACTGATATCCAAAAAGTGTCTGAACACTGAGTGACGAATTTTTGGTTTGGCGTTGTTGCAGGTAAAAGTCCTTTGAAGAAGAAGAGGAGGAAGAAGTCTACCTTGTTCAGCTTTCAGACATGCAGCAGACAGCCATTGGCCTGAAATCCTCCATATCCCCAAGAAAGAATCAGGAACACACCTGTCTCTTTTGCAAGAAATGAAGGTTTGTAGCAGGGGAGGTGTTTGCCAGTCCTGCTGGAGGAGTTTCCCCCTTTTTAGATGCCCTTTCAAACCTCTCTTCCTCTTATACTTCATAATAAATGAGCAGTACGTCACTGTTTGGTGTTTTATGTTTTGGCATATACCATACTGAATGCCATCAATACAACACCTACCCATTATTATTATTTGTCTAGAAAGGTTGGAATGCATTTTCTTCATTGTCAGTACTGGGGAACAAAGATTTAAGTATTCAGTCCTTGGATTGATCAATTTGCCGGAGAAGGTTGAAGCCTAGAGAATAGGTTATATGAAAGGGAGCAAGATCTACAAGAAGGAATTGGAAGGATGACAACTTGGACAAGGCTATATTTTGGGGCCCTAGTGGAATCATAAACCATCTGAGCTTTTGTTTTTTTATGGCTTATTTAGATGCTAGCAGCACCCTGAGGAATGTGTGTAGCCTTGAAATTCACAAACATCTTCCCTTTAGAGCATCCAGTTCTTTCATATATATATATATATATATATATATATATATATATATATATAT